>NC_056735.1:1960431615-1960641615 GCF_019279795.1 Protopterus annectens
CTGCTAACTTTGAAAAGGAACCAATTTTTTTGTTATTTAGCCCAAAATTTTAAACGTAATTTTCTTATTAATATTTTACTGATTAATAACCTTTTATTAAAGGGGTAAAATAAAACATTTCAGAGCTTTGCTAGAAAGGCTCACCCAGCCTCTGCCACACTTTGCTGTGAGGGAAAGGTTAGTTTGATTTTTATTTGTTGTATTGCTTTTTTGCCTTTTTCTATTTTAATACGGTGATTTGTTTTATTTACCTTGTGTTTTACATGTATTCTACTTTTAACTGCATATTAAAACTTGAATGAGACCACAGCACTGTCTCTTGTGAGTCAGGCAGAAATTAGTACAGGTTAATAGATCAGGTCAGTTAAGGTTAATCATCTGTGAACTGATAGGGTAGAGCTAGGAACTAACATTCTATTTAAGGGGTAAAATAAAACATTTCAGAGCTTTACTTGAAAGGCTCACCCACACTCTGCCACCATTTGATGTGAGGGAAATGTTAGTTTTCTTTTTATTTGTTGTATTGCTTTTTTACCTTTTTCCATTTTTAATACTATGATTTGTTTTTATTTACCTTATGTTTTACATGTATTCTGCATTTAACTGCATGTTAAAACTTGAAAAAGACCACAGCTCTGTCTCTTGTGAGTTAGGCAGCAATTAGTACAGGTCAATAGAACAGGTCCATTAAAGTTAATCAAATCTTAACTGAGGGGGTGTTGCTAGGAAATAAGCCTTCTATTTAAGGAGTAAAATAAAACTTTCAAAGCTTTACTAGAAATGTTCAACCAGACTCTGCTTCACTTCGCTGTGAGGGAAAGTTTTGTTTGCTTTTTATTTGTTGTATTACTTTATTGCATTTTTCTATTTTGAATACTGTGATTTGTTTTATTTGCCTTGTATTTTACTTGTATTCTGATTTTTAACTGTATGTTAAGACTTGAAAATGGACCAGAGCTGTTCTTTTGTGAGTCAGGCAGAAATTAGTACAGGTAAATAGAAGAGGTCAGTTAAGGTTAATCATCTGTGAAGTGAGGGGTGGAGCTAGGAACTACACCTTCTATTTAAAGGGTAAAATAAAACATTTCAGAGCTTTACTAGAATGGCACACCTTGACACTGCTACACTTTGCTTTGAGGGAAAGGTTACTTTGATTTTAATTTGTTGTATTACTTTATTGCCTTTTTATTTTGAATACTGTGATTTGTTTTATTTACCTTGTATTTTAGTTGTATTCTGCTTTTACCTGCATATTAGAACTTGAAACCAGATCACAGCTCTATCTCTTGTGAGTCAGGCAGAAATTAGATGAGGTCAATAGAACAGGTCAATTAAGTTTAATCATCTGTAAAGTAAGGGTGTAAAGCTAGGAGCCAATCCTTCTATTTAAGAAGTAAAATAAAACATTTTAGAGCTTTACTAGAAAGGCTCATCCAGACTCTGCTACACTTTGCTCTGAAAGAAAGGTTAGTTTCTGTTTTATTTGTTGTATTACTTTATTGTATTTCTTCTGTTTTGAATACTATTTGTTTTATTTACCTTGTGTTCTACTTGTATTCTGATTTTAACTCCATATTATAACTTGAAAAGATACCACAGCTCTGTCTCTTGAGAGTCAGGCAGATATTAATAGAGGTCAATAGAAAATGTAAGTTAAGGTTAATCAGCTGTGAACTATAGGGTTGGGGATAATAACTAAACCTTCTATTTACGGGGTAAAATAAAACAGTTCAAAGCTTTATTAGAAAGGCACACCTCGATTCTGCTACACATTGCTGTGAGGTAAAAGGTTAGTTTGCTTTTTATTTGTTGCATTACTTTATTGCTTTTTTCTATTTTGAATACTGTGATTTGTTTTATTTTCCTTTTGTTTTACTTGTATCCTGCTTTTAAATGCATATTAAAACTTGGGAAAGAGAACACAGCTCTGTCTCTTGTGAGTCAGGCAGGAATTAGTACAGGTCAATAGAACAGGTCAAGAAGGTCAATCATCTGTGTACTGATGGGTGAAGCTAGGAACTAAACCATCTATTTAAGGGGTAAAATATAACATTTTAGAGCTTTACTAGAAAGGCACACCTTGACTCTGCTACACTCTGCTTTGAGGGAAAGGTTAGTTTGATTTTAATGTGTTGTATTTCTTTATTGCCTTTTTATTTTGAATATTGTGATTTGTTTTATTTACCTTGTATTTTTAGTTGTATTCTGCTTTTACCTGTATATTAGAACTTGAAAAGAGACCACAGCTCTATCTCTTGTGAGTCAGGCAGAAATTAGAACAGGTCAATAGAACAGGTCAGTTAAGTTTAATCATCTGTGAACGGAGGGGGTAGAGCTAAAAACTAAACCTTCTATTTAAGGGGTAAAATAAAACATTTCAGAGCTTTACTAGAAAGGCTCACCCAGACGCTGCTATACTTTGCTGTGAAATAAAGGTATGTTTGCATTTTATTTGTTGTATTACTTTATTGCATTTTTCTATTTTGAATACTGTGATGATTTTTATTTACCTTGTGTTTTACTTGTATTCTGATTTTAACTGCATGTTATAACTTGAAAATATACCACAGCTCTGTCTCTTGAGAGTCAGGCAGAAATTAGTAGAGGTCAATAGAACAGGTAAGTTAAGGTTAATCATCCGTGAACTGAGGGGTGGGGCTAGGAACTAAACCTTTTTAAGGGTAAAATAAAACATTTCAGAGCTTTACTAGAAAGGCACAACTAGACTCTGCAACACTTTGCTGTGAGGGAAAGTTTAGTTTGCTTTTTGTTTGTTGTATTACTTTATTGCCTGTTTCTATTCTGAATACTGTGATTTGTTTTATTTACCTTGTGTTTTACTTGTATTCTGATTTTAACTGCAAATTAGAAATTGAAAAGAGACCACAGCTCTGTCTCTTGTGAGTCAGGCAGAATTTAGTACAGGTCAATTGAACAGTTGAGGGTGGTTATCTGTGAACTGAGGGGGTGGACTAGGAATGAAACTTTCTATTTAAGGGGTAAAATAAAACATTTTAGAGATTTACTAGAAAGACTCATAGACTCTGCTACACTTTCTGTGAGGGAAAGGTTAGTTTGCTTTTTTTTGTATTACTTTATAGCCGTTTTCTATTTTGAATAATGTGATTTGTTATATTTTCCTTTTGTTTTACTTGTATTCTTCTTTTAACTGCATATTAAAACTTGAAAAGAGACCACAGCTCTTTCTCTTGTGAGTCAGGCAGAAATTAGTAGAGGTCAATACAACAGGTCAAAGAAGGTTAATCATCTGTGTACTGATGGGTGTAGCTAGGAACTAAACTTTCTATTTAAGGGTAAAAATACAACATTTCGGAGTTTTACTAGAAAGGCACACCTAGACTCTGCTACACTTTGCTGTGAGGGAAAGGTTAGTTAGCATTTTATTTGTTGTATTACTTTATTGCCTTTTTCTATTTTGAATACTGTGATTTGTTTTATTTACCTTGTATTTTACTTGTATTCTGATTTTAACTGCATATTAAAACTTGAAAAGAGACCACAGCTCTGCCTCTTGTAAGTCAGGAAGAAATTAATACAGGTCAATAGAACAGGTCAGTATAGGTTAATTATCTATGAACTGAGGGGGTGGAGCTAGGAAATAAACCTTCTATTTAAGGGGTTAAATATTGCATTTCAGAGATTTACTAGAAAGGCTCACACAGACTCTGCTGCACTTTGCTGTGAGGGAAAGGTAAGTTTGCTTTTTATTTGTTGTATTATTTTATTGCTTTTTTTCTATTTTGAATACTGTCATTTATTTTATTTACCTTGTGTTTTACTTGTATTCTGCTTTTGACTGCATATTTAAACTTCAAAAGAGATCACAGCTCTCTCTTGAGAGTCAGGCAGAAATTAGTACAGGTCAATAGAACAGGTCAGTTAATTTTAATCATCTGTAAAATGAAGGGGTGGAGCTAGGAACTAAACCTTCTATTTATGGGGTAAAATAAGACATTTCAGAGCTTTACTAGAAAGGCTCACACAGCCTCTGCTACACTTTGCTGTGATGGAAAGGTTAGTTTGCTTTTTATTTGTTGTATTATTTTATTGCCTTTTTCTATTTTGCATACTGTGATTTGTTTTATTTACCTTGTGTTTTACTTGTATTCTGCTTTTAATTGTATATTAAAACTTGAAATGACACCACAGCTCTGTCTCTTGTGACTCAGGCAGAAATTAGTACAGGTCGATAGAACAGGTTAGTTAAGGTTAATCATCTATGAACTCATGGGGTGGAGCTAGGAAATAAACCTTCTATTTAAGGGGTTAAAAATTTTCAGAGATTTACTAGAAGGGCTCACTCAGATTCTACTATACTATGCAGTGAAGGAAAGGTTAGTTTGCTTTTTATTTGTTGTATTACTTTATTGCATTTTTCTAAGTTGAATGATGTGATGTGTTTTATTTACCTTGTCATTTACTTGCATTGTGATTTTAACTGCTTATTTAGAGTTGAAATTAAACAGCAGCTCTTTCTCTTGTGAGTCAGGCAGAAGTTTAGTACAGGTCAATATAACAGGTCAGTTAAGGTTAATCATCTGTGAAATGAATGTGTAGAGCTAGAAACTAAACCTTCTATTTAAGGGGTAAAATAAAATATTTCAGAGCATTACTAGAAAGGCACACGTAGATTCTGCTACACTTTGCTGTGAGGGAAAGGTTAGTTTGATTTTTATATGTTGTATTACTTTATTGCTTTTTCTATTTTGAATACTGTGATTTGTTTTAATTACCTTGTATTTTAGTTGTATTCCTATTTTACCTGCATATTAAAACTTGAAAAGTGACCACAGCTCTATCTCTTGTGAGTCAGGCAGAAATTAGTACCGGTCAATAGAACAGGTCAGTTAAGGTTAATCATCTGTGAACTGAGTGAGTAGAGCTAGGAACTAAACCTTCTATTTAAGGGGTAAAATAAAATATTTCAGAGCTTTACTAGAAAGACACATGTCGATTCTGCTACACTTTGCTGTGAGGGAAAGGTTAGTTTGATTTTTATATGTTGTATTACTTTATTGCTTTTTCTACTTTGAATACTGTGATTTGTTTTAATTACCTTGTATTTTAGTTGTATTCATATTTTACCTGCATATTAAACCTTGAAAAGTGACCACAGCTCTATCTATTTTGAGTCAGGCAGAAATTAGTATAGGTCAATTGAACAGGTCAGTTAAGGTTAATCATCTGTGAACTGAGGGTGTAGAGCTAGGAACTAAACCTTCTATTTAAGGGGTAAAATAAACCATTTCAGAGCTTTACTAGAAAGGCTCACCCAGACTCTGCCACACTTTTTTGTGAGGCAAAGGTTAGTTTGCTTTTTATTTGTTGTATTGCTTTTTGCCTTTTTCTGTTTTGAATACTGTCATTTGTTTTATTTACCTTATGTTTTACTTGCATTCTACTTTTAACTGAATATTAAAGTTAAATAGAGACCACATTTGTATCTCTTGTGAGTCAGGCATAAATTAGTAAAGGTCAATAGAAAAGATGAGTAAAGGTTAATCATCTTTGACCAGAGGGGGTGGAGCTTAGAACAAAACCTTTTATTTAAAGGGTAAAATAAAACATTTCAGAGCATTACTAAAAAGGCTCACCCAGATTCTGCTACACTTTGCTATGAAAGTAAGGTTAGTTTGCTTTTTATTTGTTGTATTACTTTATTGTGTTTCCTATTTTGAATACTGTCATTTGTTTTATTTACCTTGTGTCTTACTTGTATTGTGATTTTAACTGCATATTAAAACTTGAAAAGAGATCACAACTATGCCTCTTGTGAATTTGGCAGAAATTAGTAGAGGTCAATAGAACAGGTCAGTTAAGGTTAATCATCTGTGAACTGAGGGGTGGAGCTAAAAAATAAACCTTTTTAAGGGGTTAAAAAATTCAGAGCTTTACTATAAAGGCTCACCAACACTCTGCTGCCCTTTGCTGTG
The DNA here is from genome assembly GCF_019279795.1 of Protopterus annectens. NCBI lineage: Eukaryota > Metazoa > Chordata > Ceratodontiformes > Protopteridae > Protopterus > Protopterus annectens. Next base: position 1,960,437,570 of record NC_056735.1, read on the forward strand.
AGGGAAAGGCAAGTTTGCTTTTTATTTGTTTTATTGCTATATTGTCTTTTTCTATTTTGAATACTGTGATTTGTTTTATTTACCTTTTGTTTTACTTGTATTATGCTTTTATCTGCATATTAAAACTTAAATAGAGACCACAACTCTGTCTCTTGTGATTCAGCCAGAAATTAGGACAGGTCAATAGAACAGATCTGTTAAGGTTAACCATCTGTAAACTGAGGGGGTCGAACTAAACTTTCTATTTAAGGGGTAAAATAAAACATTTCAGAACATTACTAGAAATGCTCATCCAGACTCTGATACCTTCCCTGAGAGGGAATGGTTAGTTTGCTTTTTATTTGTTGTATTACTTTATTGCCTGTTTCTATTCTGAATACTGTTATTTGTTTTATTTACATTGTGTTTTACTTGTATTCTGAATTTAACTGCATATTAAAAATTGAAAAGAGACCACAGATATCTCTATTGTGAGTCAGGCAGAATTTACTACAGGTCAGTAGAGCAGGTCAGTTAAGGATAATCATCTGTGAACTGAGGGGTTGGAGTAAGGAAACAAAACCTTCTATTTAAGGGGTAAAATAAAACATTTCAGAACTTTTGTAGAAAGGCTCACCCAGAGTCTGCTACACTTTGCAGTGAAGGAAAGGTTAGTTTGCTTTTTATTTGTTGTATTACTTTATTGCCTTTTTTCTATTTTGAATACTGTGATGTGTTTTATTTACCTTGTGTTTTACTTGTATTCTGATTTTAACTGCATATTAAAATTTGAAAAGAGACCGCAGCTTTTTCTCTTGTGAGTCAAGCATAAATTATTGCAGGCCAATAGAACAGGTCAGTTAAGGTTAATCATCTGTAAACTGACAGGTCTGGATAGGAACTAAACCTTTTATTTAAGGGGTAAAATAAAACATTTAAGAGCTTTACTAGAAAGGCAGACCTACACTCTGCTTCACTTTGCTGTGAGGGAAAGGTTAGTTTGCTTTTTATTTGTTGTGTTACTTTATTGCCTTTTTCTATTTTGAATACCGTGATTTGTTTTATTTGCCATGTGTTTGACATTTATTCTGCTTTTAACTGCATATTAAAACTTGAAAAGAGACCACAGCTCTATTTTTTTGTGAGTCAGGCAGAAATTATTACAGGTCAATAGATTAGGTCAGTTAAAGTTAGTCATCTGTGAACTGATAGGGTAGAGCTAGGAGCTAACATTCTATTTAAGGGGAAAAATAAAATATTCCAGAGCGTTACATAAAAGGCTCACCCAGACTCTGCCACACTGTGATGTGAGGGAAATGATAGTTTGCTTTTTATTTGTTGTATTGCTTTTTTGCCTTTTTCTATTTTGAATACTGTGATTTGTTTTTTTATCTTGTGTTTTACTTGTTTTCTGATTTTAACTGCATGTTAAAACTTGAAAAGGACCACAGCTCTGTCTCGTGTGAGTCTGGCAGAAATAAGTACAAGTCAATAGAACAGGTCAGCTAAGTTTAATCATCTGTAACCTGAGGGTGTACAGCTAGGAACTAAACCTTCTATTTAAAGGGTAAAACAAAACATTTCAGTGCTTTACTTGAAAGGCTCACCCAGACTCTACTACACTTTACTGTGAGGGAAAGGTTAGTTTGCTTTTTATTTGTTGTATTACTTTATTGCCTTTTTCTATTTTTAATACTGTGATTTGTTTTATTTACCTTGTGTTTTAGTTGTATTCTGATTTTAACTGCATATTAAAACTTGAATGAGACCACAGCTCTGTCTCTCGTGAGTCAGGTAGTACAGGTCAATAGAACAGGTTAGTTAAGGTTCATCATCTGTGAACTGAGGGGTTGGAACTAGGAAATAAACCTTCTATTTAAAGAGTTAAATAAAACATTTCAGAGATTTGCTAGAACTGGTCACCCAGACTCTGCCACACTTTGCTGTGAGGGAAAGGTTAGTTTGCATTTTATTTGTCGTATAACTTTATTGCTTTTTTTCTATTTTGAATGCTGTCATTTGCTTTATTTACCTTGTGTTTTACTTTTATTCTGCATTTAACTGCATATTAAAACTTGAAAAGAAACCACAGTTCTGTCTCTTGTGAGTTAGGCAGAAATTAGTACAGGTCAATAGAACAGGTCCATTAAAGTTAATCATATGTAAACTGAGGGTGTAAAAATAGGAACTAAACTTTCTATTTAAGGAGTAAAATAAAACATTTTAGAGCTTCACTAGAAAGGCTCACCCAGACTCTGCTACACTTTGCTGTGAAAGAAAGGTTAGTTTGTGTTTTATTTATTGTATTACTTTATTGCATTTTTTTCTGTTTTGAATACTGTTATTTGTTTTATTTACCTTGTGTTCTACTTGTATTCTGATTTTAACTGCATATTATACCTTGAAAAGATACCACAGCTCTGTCTCTTGAGAGTCAGGCAGATATTAGTAGAGGTCAATAGAAAATGTAAGTTAAGGTTAATCAGCTGTGAAATATAGGGTTGGGGATAATAACTAAACCTTCTATTTAGGGGGTAAAATAAAACATTTCAAAGCTTTACTAGAAAGGCGCACCTCGATTTTGCTACACTTTGCTGTGAGGTAAAAGGTTAGTTTGATTTTTATATGTTGCATTACTTTATTGCTTTTTTATTTTGAATACTGTGATTTGTTTTATTTACCTTCTATTTTAGTTGTATTCTTCTTTTACCTGCATATTAACATTTGAAAAATAGACCACAGCTCTATCTCTTGTGAGTCAGGCAGACATGAGTACAGATCAATAGAACAGGTCAGTTAATGTTAATCATATGTGAACTGAGGGTATAGAGCTAGGAACTAAACCTTCTGTTTAAGGGATAAAATAAAATATTTCAGGGCTTTACTAGAAAGGATCACCCAGATTCTGCCACACTTTGCTTTGAGGGAAAGGTTAGTTTGCTTTTTATTTGTTGTATTGCTTTTTTGCCTTTTTCTATTTTTAATACTGTGATTTTATTTATTTATCTTATGTTTACTTGCATTCTGCTTTTAACTGAATATTAAAACTTAAAAAAAGAGACCACAGCTCTCTCTCTTGCGAGTCAGGCAGAAATTAGTACAGGTCAATAGAACAGATCAGTTAAGGTTAATCTTCTTTGAAGTGAGGGGGTTGGAGCTTAGACCTAAACCTTTTATTAAAGGGGTAAAATAAAACATTTCAGAGCTTTGCTAGAAAGGCTCACCCAGCCTCTGCCACACTTTGCTGTGAGGGAAAGGTTAGTTTGATTTTTATTTGTTGTATTGCTTTTTTGCCTTTTTCTATTTTAATACGGTGATTTGTTTTATTTACCTTGTGTTTTACATGTATTCTACTTTTAACTGCATATTAAAACTTGAATGAGACCACAGCACTGTCTCTCGTGAGTCAGGCAGAAATTAGTACAGGTTAATAGATCAGGTCAGTTAAGGTTAATCATCTGTGAACTGATAGGGTAGAGCTAGGAACTAACATTCTATTTAAGGGGTAAAATAAAACATTTCAGAGCTTTACTTGAAAGGCTCACCCACACTCTGCCACCATTTGATGTGAGGGAAATGTTAGTTTTCTTTTTATTTGTTGTATTGCTTTTTTACCTTTTTCCATTTTTAATACTATGATTTGTTTTTATTTACCTTATGTTTTACATGTATTCTGCATTTAACTGCATGTTAAAACTTGAAAAAGACCACAGCTCTGTCTCTTGTGAGTTAGGCAGAAATTAGTACAGGTCAATAGAACAGGTCCATTAAAGTTAATCATATGTTAACTGAGGGGGTGATGCTAGGAAATAAATCTTCTATTTAAGGGGTAAAATAAAACTTTCAAAGCTTTACTAGAAAGGTTCAACCAGACTCTGCTTCACTTCACTGTGAGGGAAAGTTTAGTTTGCTTTTTATTTGTTGTATTGCTTTATTGTATTTTTCTATTTTGAATACTGTGATTTGTTTTATTTGCCTTGTATTTTACTTGTATTCTGATTTTTAACTGCATGTTAAGACTTGAAAATGGACCAGAGCTGTTCTTTTGTGAGTCAGGCAGAAATTAGTACAGGTAAATAGAAGAGGTCAGTTAAGGTTAATCATCTGTGAAGTGAGGGGTGGAGCTAGGAACTACACCTTCTATTTAAAGGGTAAAATAAAACATTTCAGAGCTTTACTAGAATGGCACACCTTGACACTGCTACACTTTGCTTTGAGGGAAAGGTTACTTTGATTTTAATTTGTTGTATTACTTTATTGCCTTTTTATTTTGAATACTGTGATTTGTTTTATTTACCTTGTATTTTAGTTGTATTCTGCTTTTACCTGCATATTAGAACTTGAAACCAGATCACAGCTCTATCTCTTGTGAGTCAGGCAGAAATTAGATGAGGTCAATAGAACAGGTCAATTAAGTTTAATCATCTGTAAAGTAAGGGTGTAAAGCTAGGAACCAATCCTTCTATTTAAGAAGTAAAATAAAACATTTTAGAGCTTTACTAGAAAGGCTCATCCAGACTCTGCTACACTTTGCTCTGAAAGAAAGGTTAGTTTCTGTTTTATTTGTTGTATTACTTTATTGTATTTCTTCTGTTTTGAATACTATTTGTTTTATTTACCTTGTGTTCTACTTGTATTCTGATTTTAACTCCATATTATAACTTGAAAAGATACCACAGCTCTGTCTCTTGAGAGTCAGGCAGATATTAATAGAGGTCAATAGAAAATGTAAGTTAAGGTTAATCAGCTGTGAACTATAGGGTTGGGGATAATAACTAAACCTTCTATTTACGGGGTAAAATAAAACAGTTCAAAACTTTATTAGAAAGGCACACCTCGATTCTGCTACACATTGCTGTGAGGTAAAAGGTTAGTTTGATTTTTATATGTTGTATTACTTTATTGCTTTTTTTATTTTGAATACTGTGATTTGTTTTATTTACCTTCTATTTTAGTTGTATTCTGCTTTTACCTGCATATTAAAACTTGAAAAGAGACCACAGCTCTATCTCTTGTGAGTCAGTCAGACGTTAACACAGGTCAATAGAACAGGTCATTTAAGGTTAATCATCTGTGAACTGAGGGGGTAGAGCTAGGAACTAAACATTCTATTTAAGGGGTAAAATAAAACATTTTAGAGATTTACTAGAAAGGCTCGCCTAGACTCTGCTACACTTTCTGTGAGGGAAAGGTTAGTTTGCTTTTTTTTTGTATTACTTTATAGCCTTTTTCTATTTTGAATACTGTGATTTGTTTTATTTTCCTTGTGTTTTACTTGTATCCTGCTTTTAACTGCATATTAAAACTTGAAAAGAGACCACAGCACTTTCTTGTGTGAGTCAGGCAGAAATTAGTAGAGGTCAATAGAACAGGTCGAAGAAGGTCAATCATCTGTGTACTGATGGGTGAAGCTAGGAACTAAACCATCTATTTAAGGGGTAAAATATAACATTTTAGAGCTTTACTAGAAAGGCACACCTTGACTCTGCTACACTCTGCTTTGAGGGAAAGGTTAGTTTGATTTTAATGCGTTGTATTTCTTTATTGCCTTTTTATTTTGAATATTGTGATTTGTTTTATTTACCTTGTATTTTTAGTTGTATTCTGCTTTTACCTGTATATTAGAACTTGAAAAGAGACCACAGCTCTATCTCTTGTGAGTCAGGCAGAAATTAGAACAGGTCAATAGAACAGGTCAGTTAAGTTTAATCATCTGTGAACGGAGGGGGTAGAGCTAAAAACTAAACCTTCTATTTAAGGGGTAAAATAAAACATTTCAGAGCTTTACTAGAAAGGCTCACCCAGACTCTGCTATACTTTGCTGTGAAATAAAGGTATGTTTGCATTTTATTTGTTGTATTACTTTATTGCATTTTTCTATTTTGAATACTGTGATGATTTTTATTTACCTTGTGTTTTACTTGTATTCTGATTTTAACTGCATGTTATAACTTGAAAATATACCACAGCTCTGTCTCTTGAGAGTCAGGCAGAAATTAGTAGAGGTCAATAGAACAGGTAAGTTAAGGTTAATCATCCGTGAACTGAGGGGTGGGGCTAGGAACTAAACCTTTTTAAGGGGTAAAATAAAACATTTCAGAGCTTTACTAGAAAGGCACAACTAGACTCTGCAACACTTTGCTGTGAGGGAAAGTTTAGTTTGCTTTTTGTTTGTTGTATTACTTTATTGCCTGTTTCTATTCTGAATACTGTGATTTGTTTTATTTACCTTGTGTTTTACTTGTATTCTGATTTTAACTGCAAATTAGAAATTGAAAAGAGACCACAGCTCTGTCTCTTGTGAGTCAGGCAGAATTTAGTACAGGTCAATTGAACAGTTGAGGGTGGTTATCTGTGAACTGAGGGGGTGGACTAGGAATGAAACCTTCTATTTAAGGGGTAAAATAAAACATTTTAGAGATTTACTAGAAAGACTCGCATAGACTCTGCTACACTTTCTGTGAGGGAAAGGTTAGTTTGCTTTTTTTTGTATTACTTTATAGCCGTTTTCTATTTTGAATAATGTGATTTGTTATATTTTCCTTTTGTTTTACTTGTATTCTTCTTTTAACTGCATATTAAAACTTGAAAAGAGACCACAGCTCTTTCTCTTGTGAGTCAGGCAGAAATTAGTAGAGGTCAATACAACAGGTCAAAGAAGGTTAATCATCTGTGTACTGATGGGTGTAGCTAGGAACTAAACTTTCTATTTAAGGGTAAAAATACAACATTTCAGAGTTTTACTAGAAAGGCACACCTAGACTCTGCTACACTTTGCTGTGAGGGAAAGGTTAGTTAGCATTTTATTTGTTGTATTACTTTATTGCCTTTTTCTATTTTGAATACTATGGTTTGTTTCATTTACCTTGTGTTTTACTTGTATTCTGGATTTAACTGCATATTAAAACTTGAAAAGAGACCACAGCTCTGTCTCTTGTGAGTCATGCAGAAATTCTTTCCCCACCCTCCCACCCGGTTTCTGTAGTGTTTTTAATCACCTTTGTCTTTCTAGTTGCCTTCCTCTTATGTTAATTTGACCATATATCTCATTTCCTCTCTTTTTTTACTGGCTTGTGTGAGTATGCACAAAATTATCATTTTGTGAAATTACTCCCCTTCACCTATTTCAATTTATTGGCTATCCTGCATTCCATAGTACCAGAATACAAAAGTGACCACCCCCTTTTAATCTCTCTTACTGTTTTAAAAATAGTCACTCTCCACTAAAACTTAACTTTTTAGACAGGTGAAACTTAAGTTACCTATTTTCACATCTAACTCCTCTAGTGCACACTGCAGTGTTTAGGATAAACCATTGTTTTCATCTTACCTTTAAGCATCGTTTGTGCCTAGCACTTGCTTTAAAACCTGTTGGAAAGCCGTTGGATTTTTTAAACAAATACAAGCACTCAACTGTATTTGTTAATAAGGACAAAATTAATTGTAGGCACTAAACAGCCTATAATTGCAAAGTACCTTGCTAAGGTAAGGGAAAATAGCTCTTGTACTTTACAAAAAAAGCACCAAACCAGGCATGTCCAAGAGTCATCTTCCGGTGATTTTTCCTGTCCACCTGGTGAATCTGGGCATACTAGGGCAATGCAGCAATTTCCTCATGTACACAGCTGACCCTCTCCCATTACCACCCAACACTACAACCTGTGAGAGATGCACTTACATAGCCAAACTGGAAGAAAAGCTCTCTTCTCCCAAGATTGTGCTAGACACTCAAGAGGAGAAGGTTAACACCCACACTACACCTCAAGCAACACATAGCTCTTCTAAACCCACAACACCAACACCCACACATAGCAACACTAAACCCAAATATGTGGAGGCCCTTAACATTAACCTGCCCAAGCAACAAGGACCTCCAAAGCTGAAAACCAAACAAACACCAATCACAACCAAAGTGTCACATAACTCACAACACCAGTGTGTCATCCAGCAACAGCCCCTAAGGCAAGACAATATACCCACCAACACTTTATTCATAGGTGATTCTATAGTCAGGCATACTGATGTCCCACTCACCAGGCTGAACAAGGAGAAAATTACAGTCAGCTGCCTGTCGGGTGCCACGATCCAACACATAATGCATGCACTCAAGTCACTCCACAGCAAGTACAAATATGACTCTGTCATTGTCCATGTTGGAGTGAAGGACTTGAGACATACCTCCCTGGACTACATGAAAAGAGACATGGAAGAGCTCTCAGATCATGTGGCCCAGGCAGGTATGACCCTAGCCCTGAGTAGCGTCCTGCCTTTGCCCAGAATTATACCACAGTATAAGGACAACAATGATTGACTTCAACAATTGGCTAAGCTTCTGGTGTCATTCAATTGGGATCCAGTATCTGTCTGCCTGGGATAACAGACCACAATGCTTTGCCAGAGTAGGTCTGCACCTGTTGCCCCTGGGATTCAAGTTACTGGCTAAGGCTCTTGCCACCCCTACAGTGCCTTTTTTAGGCAAACTTCAAAGGATAAAACTACCACCATAACAGGTACAAGCATGCAAAATCTGAAGATAATGCTACTCAATGCTAGAAGTCTAAACCTGAAAATGCACTCTCTTGAGGTACTCCTAAAAATGGAGAACATCGATATCTGTGCAGTAATTGAGACCTGGTTCAAGGCTCCAGAGAGCACCCATGCAATACTAGGCTACAACTCTTACCACACTTTTCGGCCACCAAACCATGACCAAAACACTAAAGGTGGAGGATTGTCCATATTCAACAAGGATATTAACAACACCAGGCTAGTTGCCCAACACAATGTATCTGAAATTCTCCTGGTCCAACTAACACTAGGTAAGACTGCAATCCAAATTGTAGCTTGCTTCAGACCCCCCACCATGCCCCAAGATTCTTACTACACCTTTCTAAACATACTGGAAAATACTGAGATACAACCAAACATCCTAATACTGGGTGATTTCAACTACCCTGCCATTAACTGGGAAAACTACTCGTGTACCAACACCTTTGCCCAACAGTAATTGGAATTCATAAATTCCAATGCCCTGGATCAACTAATTCATAGCCCCACCAGGGGATCCAATAACATAGACCAGCAAAAACAACAGCAAAGCAGCAAAGCACCAACAGCAAATACAACAAAGAATAAAGGCCAGGAACCCAATGAGTAAAACGTATTCCTCTCTGAAGTCTCGGCATACACTACCTTCTTGGAGTACACAGTTACTTCACATCACACATTCATACCCTGGAGTCCAAAAGGGCTTTTAAAATAGAACATGTTCGTGATATATTAAATAAAAAGGAACAGAGTTCAGTGGCACAACATTTTTTTGGAAGCACATGGTAGTTCTGTTCATGGTTTACAAGCCACAATTTTAGAAAAAGTAGAGTGTGTTTTTATTTTTTTGTGGGGGGGGTGCGTCACCAAGAATAAACTTCTTTATAAAGAAGCCGTGTATATATTAAAGTTTGATACTTTGTTTCCAAAGGGTAGGAATGTTGATTTTAAATTGGCATGTTTACTTTAAATATCTTTTAAGTGCTTGATGGTATTACCTGTTGACTTTATTGTTGAATTGCCTATTTAGCAGTGTATATAAACCAAGTGTGTGATGTGAAGTAACTGTGTACTCCAAGAAGACAGTGTATATCGAGATGTCAGAGAGGAATACATTTTATTCATTGGGTTTCTGGTCTTTGTTCTTCATTATATTTGCTCCAATATCCTAGACCTGGTCATTACCAACATGGGAAATCGATGCTCCACACCTGTGGTCACTCCCTCATTGGTCAGGTCCAACCATAAGCTAATCACCCATGATATCCACATCCCACCCTCACCCCCCAGTAAGGAAACCTCTGTAAAAATCATCTCCAAAGCCAACTTCATGCTACTCAAGTCAGAAGTGACAAACCTCATGACACCCATGCAGACAGGAACTGAAAGTTCAACTGCTGAATCCTACACTAAGGCATTGTACGAGTACATCTACTCGTGCATCAATCGTGCCATCCCCAGTAGAATCAAGATGCTCTCCTTCAAAAAAGGTAAGCCAATCTGGTGGTCCCTTGCCATAAACAAACTTTACAACAAAAGGAAGAAACTGTTTCAGAAAAGAGGAAAATCACAGGATGCAAAAAACTCCCTTACCAGCCTCAGTAAGAGGCTGAGATCCCTCATAAAATCCTCCAAAACTAGTTACGACAATAAAATTGCCAAAGATTCCAAAGACAACCACAAGGTATTCTATAGCCATGTCGAGAATCTAAATGGCAATGTTCAGATCAGCTCTGAGCTACAACAGAATAGCATTAAATATACTGATCCCAAGGATATTGCCAATATCCTGGCAGATCGATTCAGTGCAAACTTCACCGCCCTTTCACCCCCTAAAGGGTCCATCTCAATACTGAAAGATTGCAAAATTCTGGTAATAATGGCCACACAGATAAAAAGTGCACTCTCCAAAGCTAAGTATACAACATCCATGGGACCAGATGACATAGGCTGTGTACTACATGAAATACAAAATGAACTGGCACCTCACCTAAGTGTCATGTTTAATCATAGCCTAACTTCAGGCTTCATGCCCATTGAGTGGCACACAGCTACAGTTATCCCACTCCACAAGGGGTGATCCAACTTGGATCCCAGGCACTACCACCCCATCAGTCTGACGAGCCTGATCTGCAAGACCATGGAATGTATTATCATGGAACTTATAAACAAAGACATTGGCAACCTTCAAACACTAGACCCCACACAGTTTGGGTTCATGAAGGACCAATCTTGTCTCCTGAACTTGACTGACTTCTTTGAATCAGTTTCCAGAGCCATGGACAAGGATAAGGTGGTCCACACAGTCTATCTGGACCTTACCAAGGCCTTTGACACCATCCCTCATTCTGGAATCATAGATAAACTTACTAAGCTGGGCATTAATCCCTAAGTCACTCGATGAGTTGCCAACTGACTTACTGACAGAACCCACACTGTAAAAGTAACAACCTCCAAATCCAGCTCCAGACAAGTGACAAGTGGATTACCTCAGGGTCCAGTCCTGGGACCATTCTTGTTTGGCATCTACTTCTCTGAAGTACAGGCCAACACTAAGGGACTCTGGCTAACAAACTTTGCAGATGACTGAAAACTGGGAGCCATTATTGAATCCCCAAATGATGTGGATATTCTACAAAAGGGCCTTACTGAAACAGATGCTTGGTGCCAGATCCATGGGCTCAAGCTCAATGCTAAAAAATGTATAGTTATCCCCTTTGTGAAAAAACATGTACCCGTGAATTACCACATAGGTGGCATTACACTAAACACCGGAAGTGTGATAAGACTTAGGGACACAGGAGGACAGTGGTCTCACCTTCGATAAGCACATCACCACAACAATTAGGGAATCCTTCTATGTCACACACCTCATCACTAAGGGCTTTTCATCCAGAAAAATGAGGTCATTGTCCCACTGTACTCATCCCTCATTAGACCCATTATAGAATACAACGCCCCATTTGGTATGTACCTCTCAAGACATCTGCAACAACTGGAAAGGTCGCAGAAATATCTCACTAAAAGAATCGCAGGCCTAAAGCAAATGCCCTATGCTGACCATATAAAATAACTCCACCTATACTCTGTCGCATATTGTCTACTCAGAGGTGATTTCTGCTTAACATTCAAGACCATGTCAAACCCAGAGCTGCTGGAAAGCTACACTTAAAGAAATCCCAATTCCTCAGAGATACATGTTCCAGGGATCTAAACCTTGTCATCACAATGAACAAAACATGCTGGAGGGATAGGTTCCTGACTCAGAGACTCCCCAGACTCTGGAATAGACTGCCCATACATGTCAAGCAGAGCGCCTCTTTGGTCCTCTTTAAAAGCAACCTTGATGATTGCATGGGAGATAGGAAATTCACCCTGGGGATCATGTCAGCCACCCTGCTAGACAGGGGTCCAGGGAAGTAAATACTGTGGGAAGAAATAGCCAGGGAATTGTTATGGCTAGGCTTGTATAGGCCCTAGGGCCGATAGCCTAGTACCAACCTATGAACCTATGAACTTAATGGTGATGCTAGTTCATGTTTTAGTTTGTTTAGAAGACAGTCTGGGATGCCATCTGGTCCTATAGAGGCTGTGATTTTTGCCTTAGACAAGGTTTTAATTAGCTGCTCTTTGGGTATGTAAGGTGAGGGTGATGTTGGGGGCAAGGTTTGTGATAAGTTTGGGAAGGATAAGGGAGCAAAATTTTCACCAAATCTGTCTGCTAGCAGGTTTGCTATCTCTGCGGGATCAGTGTGTGTGATACCATTAGTCACTACTTTGTCAAATGCTTGGGTCCTACCTTTTAGGCTATGTACATAACTGTTAAAGGCCTTATGATTTTCCTTGGCTGTGATTGCTAACTTTTTCTTAAAGTTACTATTAGAGAATTTGACATGTTGTCTTATTTGTCTGTTGAGGCTGAGGAGAGTGCTTATCCATTGTTGGAGCCATTTTTCTTAGGCAACAACTTTTTGCATTTGTTGCAAAGTTTGTTGATGCTGGATGCCCACCAGGGGAACTTTTTTTTTGGAGGGGGGCTCTAGCTTTCAATCTCTCAAGAACAGCTGAGTCTATACACTTATAAAAGTGCTTGTACAGGGCTTTAGTGTGTAGTTACCACTTCCATCTGGGGGTGGGGCTTGAAATACATTTCCCCTAGGAGGGTATAGTTTGGTTTGATGAAGTTTTTTAATCTGACTTCACCCTTTGTGAGTTCTAATGTTAGTGCCAGTTCGAAGGCAACTGATCTGTGGTCAGATTTAACTAATGAGGGTCTGACATTTGCAATGGTGCATTTGTTTGTCAAGTTAGTGAGGACCAGATCTAGTATGTTTGTTCCTCTTGTTGGGGTTTAAACAATTTGTTCCAGTGCATTAGAGTTAACAAAAAGTAAGGGAACTTTTGTGCCAGTAAGTTAGGGCTATAGTAGGTTTTCCAGTTTATGGTGGGATAATTGAAATCCCCCATGACCAGATTGTTTGACAATATCTAGATTGACTCCAGTTTGGTCAAGTAAGCCTCATGTGCACCATGATCCATGGAGGGGGATCTACAACTAGTTATGACTTGAATGGGGGTCTTACCCACAGTAATATGAACTTGGAGCAACTCCATGGAGTTGTCCAGTCTAACTAGTCGGGAGGTGAATTTATCTCTAATATAGATAGAAACACCACCCACTTTGGTTCTCACGTGTTTGTTTTGCAATCTGAAGGTGTGGAAGGCATTGTAGCCTCGCAAGGCTGGGGTACTCTCTGAGGCGTTGAACCAGATTTCTGTGACTGCACAGACATCTACATCTTCCAGTGATAGAAGTGCTTCCAGGCTGTGCAGTTTTTGGTTTAAGCTCTTAGCGTTTAGCACCATAACCCTTATTTTGTCATGGTTGGCAATTTTGTTTTTGAGACCTTGCTTAAAAAAGGCATGAAGCTTTGCCAGCAGCTCAAAGCCTAGTGGTACTAGGTGCAAACTGTCTCTGGCAAAGTAGTGATGTTTGTTGACCCTGTCATCCAAGGCAGACAGAAACTGGATCCTCTTTGAATAACACCAAAACCTAAGCCAATTATTGAAATTCATCATTTTTTGTTATTCTGTGGCATCATTCTAAGTGAGGGTAATATGCAGCTCAGTGCTAGGAACATACCTGCCTGGGATACATATTCAGAGAGCACAATTATGTCTACCTTCATATAGTCCAGTTAGGTATGTCTCAGGTTGTTCACTCCAACATGAGCTATGACAGAGTCATAATGGTACTTGTTGCCAAGAGACCTGAGTGCATGCGTGATCTGATGAATTCTGGCACCGGACAGGCAGCTGACAGTGACTTTCTCCTTATCTAACCTGGTGAGTGGGACATCCATGTGCCTTGCTATGGAGTCTCCAATGACAAGAAAAAAATGTTTTTTGAGTGTTATGCCTTAAGGGCTTTGTAGGTAAGACACTGGTGTTGCTATGTGTCTTGGTGCTGTGGGAACTGTGTTAGTTGTAGCAGTCTTTTGTTTTGGAGGTCTCTGGCATTTTGGTAAGTTTTTTGAGAGAACCTCTGCATATGTTGATTTATGTGTTTTGAGCACAAGAGAGCAGTGATTCAAGATTCTTGGTGTAGATACATCTCTCAAATTCTGTACTAGAGTGAGTTATTAGCAGAGGGTTGTCAGTGTACATGAGCCAATTGCTACACTGCCTCAGAAGGCCCATGTAAACAAGGCTGACAGGAGAAACAAGGGGAGTACAACTGTCCATAATGCTAGGTTTGAAAAACTGCTATCACAAAGGGGCTGCTTTCAGGACTAATCTAGGAGGTGCTCTGTAGATAGATATTTCTGATGGGGCTTTTGGCTGGTGGTTTACTAGGCCACATCTTACTAGCAATACTTATTGGACCAGAGATGTACTAAAGATGAGGACTACACTAATGTACTACAACTATATCTAAGGGAAAAATTGTTCAAATTATCTGTCCGGCTATGGCACACAATTGTGCAACAGTGTGTAGTGCTGCACAACATGCAAACAAACAGAAACCTGCTCAAATACAGGGCTTAAATACCAGAAACTAAAAACTTTAAAAAAAACTTAAAAAAAAATCAAAAGAACTGATAAGGGTGCTTATTCCAAGCCCTATACCAATCGCCCTTCACCAGACAGGTTCCAGTCAGCACATTTCTCTCACAAGCATGCAGAAGGGCCTCTTCTAATCAAAAATGGCTTAGAAAATGTGCTCAGAATATGACAACCACTACAAACTGACCCAGAAGCAGCAAACCCATATATGGCTATGCTACAGCTACCAGGTACACTAATTCAGGTGGAAAACACTAAAAAGATGTTTTAAATTGCAGAAAAACAGCAGTAATACACTACAAATGCTTTAAACAGCAGAAAAATAGCAAGGGGACACTAAAGAATGTTTTAAACAGCAAACAAATCAGTTATTTAAAACACTGCTTGGTGGGAAAACAGAACAAACAGAACAGATGCTTTGTAAACAGTGAAAAGTAGCAACAATTATTTTGCAAACAATGAAAATAGCAAAACAAACTTTGCAATACTGAAAACAGCAACACAATACAATTTAACAGGCACAGTAAGGCAGATAAATGCAGTACAAACATTGCAGTTTAGTTTACAGTATTAAAACATAGTATTAAATTAGCAAAACAGAATCAAAAGTGCAGCAAATAGTATAATCATGCAAACAACTGGCTACTTATGGTTTTTGGGAAGCTCAGAAGCCTCTAGTCATCTGGTATCTCAGCTCAGAGGTGCGGCTAGTAGCCCAACTCAGTTCAGCTCAGTTCAAACAAGTTGCTGTTTTGATACAACGGTTACCTTCCTGGAAGCAATCAGGTGACATGGCTTTGATGCCATAGTCTCTGGTGAACTTAAGCACCTGGTTTTAAACCACCATTTTCGGTGTCATAGGAAGAAGAGGATAAGAACAGATTCTCTATCAGGTTAAAACTTGGGCTAACACACTTTTGTAAGGGGAAAATAAACACATATTCCTGGGCCATAGGAAGAGCACCACTAGCAAGTAAAGATATACATGGAGAGAACCTGCCAATGAATGATGCTCCTATATTAAAAAAGGCCTGGTGAAGTAGTTTGTTAAGTCTATATCCCATATCATGTTGGGTGCCTAGAGTTGGCAGGTAGTGATGCTTATAAATAAAAACACATAACGTGATTGAGAAGGAGTAGTCCATTGCAAGATGTGTGGGCCATGCAAAGAATGGGAACATTAGTGCCTTTTATGTGTTAAGGACCTGGAGCAGTATGTGGACTAAATAACTAGAGTTCACTGAGTGTGTTTTAGGTGGGCAAAGTCAAAGAAGGTTTAACTAAATATACTGGGAGTCTATAGTGTATATATCCTGGTACTAGTATATAAATAAGGATAGACAATATAGCAGATTCACTAGCAAACATAGAGTACATTTTAAGTGAAATGCAACTACAATGCTTATAAACATATGCTTTTATAAATCACCTTGAAATCCAGTTTTACAGTTTAATTTACAACTTAACTACAGTCACCTCACATTAATGATATATTATAACTCACAAGCCTTTACTTCTTCAGTTTTCCTTCTGGTTTTTCATTTCAAAATGTCTTTCTTGTGTTCCCATCTGTAAAGAGATCCAAACCAAAAGTCTAATTTTAAGGTGAGAATAGACTCTGACAGCCTTAGCAACTGTAAATTGAAGTCTGGCCACCATTTGATCTCATCTTAAGGAAGTCCTGAAAAAATAGGCGGTTGCAGGATAAGTCTTTAAGCTATTTCATTAATTTGTAAAATATTGCTGGGGACAGATCTTTATAGGAAGTTATTATCTTCCCTTGAGACATTCAGAGAATAACTAATCTACTGTGGTCTAAATGACCTCAGAGATACTTTGCAAACAATTTAGTATCTTTGACAGAGCAGGTAGGACTTTACCCTTGCTGATCTAAACAAGGGTTGCACTACAATGTGAATAGTTTCATATGTGGCTACAGAATTCATCTGAGCTTAAACATTATGAGATCAGGTATCAGAATGTTTAGGTTAAAGTAAACCCTAAATATATTCTGCAAAAGTTCAATATTAAGATGAAGAATGTCATGGCTCACAAACTGGACATGCACTATCAAAGTGGGTGACTCCACATCAACCAGTAGACCTGTTACCAGCAGGATGCCACAGGGATCAGTGCTGGGCCCCCTACTGTTTGTTAGATACTTCTCAGAAGTTCAGGTCAAAACTAAAGGGTTGTGGCTGACTAAGTTTGCAGATGACTGCAAATAAGGTGCAATCACTGAATCCTCAGATGATGTCAGTATACTCCAGGATGGTCTCACAGTCCAACGACTGGTGTATTACTCACGGTCTCAAACTGAATGCAAAGAAATGCATCATCATTCCCTTTAACACAAACAATGTCCCTTCACACTATCAAATCAACAATACCCTAAGTACCCATGATGTGGTAAGTGACCTGACATCACAGGTTGACCACAACCATAACTTCAACCAGCACATATCTACCATTGTAAGGAAAGCTTTCCACGTATCTCACTTGATTAGTAAAGGCATCACCTCAAGAGCAAAAGAAGTTATAACCCCCCAATACTCGGCATTTATCATGCCCATAATTGAGTATAATGCTCCATTCCGTATATACCATACTAAGCACCTGCAGCAATTAGAGAGACCTCAGAGGTTTCTAACAAAGAAGATCAAGGGCATCCAGCATGTGCCTTACATGGACCGACTAAAGTCCCTGTCACTATACTCCGTATTGTATAGACTTCTTAAGGGGGACTTATGCCTGGCTTACAGAACAACCCAAGACCAAAACCTAATGAACTTACTGCATATCCATAAATCAAATGGATCTACGGCTACCCATTCCAAGGACTTAAATATGTCCTGTAACTTAAATAGGACATGCTGGAGGGACATATTTATCTCCCAGTGGCTGCCACATCTTTGGAACAGATTCCCAATTCATGTGAAACAGAAAACCTCTATGACACTGTTCAAGAGGAACCTGGATGAGTGGATTGGGCACCATAAATTCTTACTGGGGATAGTACCCACAACCCTTCAGTACATGGGCAGTCATCACTAAATGCAGTCTTGGGTATTGACTAGTACTTCTTTTTGTTTTACATTGGGATAAAACAGCTAGGCTTAAAATGACCACTGGGTTGATAACCTAGTAATCTCCTATGAACCTATGATCCCATGTGATATGATGTGCATGAAAGGATAAGATCTGAATATTATATCATCAAAGTCAGAGGTTATTTTTAAAACAAGGAATGCTGACAGCTTACTTAATCCAATAAAAATACCAATCTTAGGGGTTTAAAGTCTACAATAGTTGTTTTACAGTAAACATTTTTGGATGATCTGGATAATGATGTGCTAATAAGACTGTATTGGTTGTAGTGATCATTAACTTCATTCAATGGGGCAAGGGAATGAGGGGAGGGATCACTTTGGATGGCTTTATCTAAAAGATAAAAAATATTTTGTTAGATGTAACATCATGTTAAAGAATGGGTATTAGGAAACTGGGCACGTATATTTTTGTTTGTGTGTATGTTTAGCAAGTATCACGTTTTAGTAAGGAATTTGAAAGACTAAAGGGTCTTGAAATGGGAGGTACAATAAAATAAGATACTCAAGTTTTTCAGACCCTGACTATAAAAAAAGAGCTACACTGCATTAAAATGAAGGTGAAATCAAAGACAGAAATCAAAGTCAATGCAACAGTTACAATGTGGTTAAATTAATGAGTGAGCTGGATAATAGAGGAAGTAACTTGACAAAGCAAAATTCTTTTGAGAATTATGCGGCTAAGTGCTTATCTTAGAAACAATATATAGATAACTGATGAGACTAAAGTTTTCAAGGCCTGGAATAGTATTAATTATGCTGACTGGGTTGTCCACCTGTATGTAAAATAATATGAAACAGGCAAAAAAGTTAATGAAATAAGTTGGTTTGGGGTTATAGAATAAGTTATGTTAGCTGTTTTATTATGTTAATCAAGTATATACTGATTTCCTGAACACAAAAGCACTGACACTCAAGCAGTCAATGGTATTTAAAAATTCAACACAACAAAAATGACAAAATGGATAAAAAATAAGATCAGAAAAGGAAACAGTTTAATTTTGTGATCCGATTAGCAAAACCCCACCATATATTTAGATATAATTTGTCTGAAAACAGTGTTACAGAAAGGGTTTTTCTAAGGTAAGATGCAGGGTTAGGTTTAGGGTTGGGGAAGGGACAGGGATATGGTTAGGGTTAGCAGGCGTTAAGTAAGATTGTTCATGAGGCTCCTACACCAACTTACTAATACCTGCTAAACTTAACCCTGCATCTTACTTTAGAAAAACCCTTTCTATAACACTTCCACTACACAAGCCACTGGGAAAAACACACAAGCACTGGCAGACATGCACAATGCTCACTCTATCCCTTTACTTAGCCCTTATTCTGATTCTAGCAACCATACATTCACACAAAGGCTCCCTATTACGCTGTCGCAGATGCAGGTTGTCGAATGCGTCTTTGTTGAACTGAAAAGCGTGAAAAGGCAAAATAGTGAAGTGGCTTTTCAACAAATTCTTTCCCTGGGAAAGAATTTGTTTGGACACTTTTGCTACTTTGCCTTTTCGGTACTGTAGTGCAATCTCTGAGTTGGTATATTTAAGTAGGGGGGGGAGGTGTGGGGAGCAAAGCCCCCCACGTTATGTAATGTTTTACAGTTTTTTTTTTTTGGAACAGCGATTTTTTTCCCTTGGAAAAAAAAATCACTATTCTGAGGTTTCGCCATTGTAAGTTTTCACTTACATGGGGTCAATTATGTGTCGTTCCCTCTTCTGAGCATGCAGTATCATAATATAGACCCCACACAAACAATTCTGTGGATATCTGAAAGTACACTATTAGTTTCCCAAATCCACACTTACCTTACAGGATCCAGTTGATATTCCATTCATCTGAAATCTTCAGATCTAAATGAATATAATACTCAGTGGTATGTCACAGCCATGCACTTTGTCAAGGAGCAACTGATTTTTGGAGAGAAAGACAGACAATTAAGTATGATTAATTTGTTCAGCACAAAATGAATCTAAACTAAAACAGCTAAAGCCTTGTGAGAGCACATCTTCAAACCGGCACCACTCTTAAGGTCACAGAATACACAAAACAATATATTTTCAGAGGAAAATGCCTTTGCAACCTAATCTGGAACAATCCCCCATACCACCTGTATCTTGCTACACCTGTTCCAAGGCTGCACAGATATAGAGAAGAGTGCTCTGACCTCACAATTCAGTCAAACCGCAAGTCATACAGTCTCTGGCTAGTGAAATGCCAACTACAGGAAACATGAGATTCTCCTGTTTCATATGTTCTAAGACTCACTGTTACAGGCTGTGGCAGTGTGTAGGTTACCAGTTTATAAGAACAGGTACCCAAATGAACGAGTTAGGAATTATAAATATTCAGCATTAATAGTAATACTGTGCAAAATTGTTGTTTGTTTTACTTAAATTTTTATGATTTTCTTGAGGAATGATGTTATACTTGTTTCTATCACTCGCTGAACGCAGTAACAATGTATATTTTAAAAGAAAAGTAGAAAATCTAATGGAGTTGTATATGCAATTATACCAGCGGTCTTTTTCACTGAGCTCACTGTCAAGAGTCAAACTGTGTTGAAGATGCAAGAATTTATATACAGGAAGCAAAAATGGCCAAAGACATTCAATAGTTTGGAAGCAGTCATCTAGAAATATTGTCAATAGTAAAGGGATTGAACTATTGTTCACATTTTACAGTCATCTAAAAATATTGTCAATATTAAAGGGATTGAATTATTATTCACATTTTACTATAAGACATTTGCATACAAGAACTGTGTCAAGAAGCAACAAATGCTTCATTCAGAAAAGGGATTACTTTGGGTATAGGTAATTATCATGGCATCACTTCAGCATTCAGAATGTATAAGATAATGGAGAGGATAGTGATGCAGCTACTAGAAAAAAAAAGCAGGGGATCACTAGCCCCTAGATCACTACATATGTGGATTAGTGAAGGAAAATATAAAGATGATTCCAAATTACAAGCTAGTTTTTATTCCAGAACTCACAAAATGATGTTGCATATGGTATTATCTCAATGTAAGCGACATATATAATACTTGTTCTGTATTCAGTTCAACTTACTGTGAAACAGATCATTATCTCACTGTCATAATGCTGTTCCTTGTGAATCCTTACTGTAGTTTGTTTGGTTCATCATTTATTTTTATCAAAAATTATGTCTTTTTTTTAATGAGTCATTTGTTTGTATAAACTGTTTTGCAACTTTATTCTACAATAAGAGTCAGTTTGCCTTGGTTATGGTTTTGGCTGAAAATGAAAACCTAACTAGAGTACCAATACGGATAAAAATACATAAAAAAGTAAGTAATGTTTGACATATAGAAATGTACATTCTTAATGAGGCTACATAAAAAAACAAATAATGTTTGACATACAGAAATGTACATTCTTAATGAGAATACATAAAAAATAAATAATGTTTGACATATAGAAGTGTACATTCTTAATGAGGATACGTAAAAACAAATAATGTTTGACATACAGAAATGTACATTCTTAATGAGAATACATAAAAAATAAATAATGTTTGACATACAGAAGTGTACATTCTTAATGAGGATACATAAAAACAAATAATGTTTGACATATTGGTGTACATTCTTAATGACGATACATAAAAACAAATAATGTTTGACATATAGAAGTGTACATTCTTAATGAGGATACATAAACAAATAATGTTTGACATATAGAAATGTACATTCTTAATGAGAATACATAAAAGCAAATAATGTTTGACATATGGAAGTGTACATTCTTAATGATGATACATAGACAAATAATGTTTGACATATAGAAATGTACATTCTTAATGAGGATACATAAACAAATAGTGTTTGACATATAGAAGTGTACATTCTTAATGGGGATATGACTAGTAGCTTACTGCAAACATGACTGCAGTGCAGGTTCTAGCATGTGGATTCATAAACACTATGTGCATTTACAAAAAATATCTATGATCACTGTGATGAGGATGTCATCAGCTGTCATTTGAGACTCAGACCCATGACCTCCAGCCAACCTTGCTGTGGGATGAAAAAGGACTTCTGAGCAGATAAGTGTTCTTCATATTCTTAATGAATCAACACTTATCAGTCCATAGGTGCTTGTTGATTCAGTAGCAGTGATACCAGCATTGTAGGCTGGAGCTATCTAGCAACTGATGTTATATTTTCACTTTTACGATTCTAACAGTGTCTAAGCTGAGGGATATGTGTTTGTGTGTGCGTGTGTGGGGTTGTAATTTGCATGTGACTAGCATGAAATCATATTGTTAATGCAGCTCATAAGCATAGATTCTGCTAATGATGTATTGTCACAAAACATTTGTGAATCATGCATTGGTGTACATTGTATTTTTAGCACATATATGTATAATACGCACATGTATACTACCCACTGATGCACATAGCATATATGTGGGTAGTATGAGCAACTGTGGCAGGGAAGTTTTGCACGTATGGTGTGGGCATGGATGGCGCTCTACAGGTACAAGTTGCTTAATGCAGTGTGTGTCCTGCTGGAATGGGGACAGCTTCCTGGCAACCAGTGGGCACAAGATGGGCACAAGACACTCTTCTGCATAATGCCTACTTTTGCCTATTGCAGAGCACTGTTGTGCATAGCCCTCCATAGTCATGAACAAGTGACACATAAAAGTTACTACTGGCTCATTAAAAATTTCAGAGGGTGCAACATAAGCATATCTGTATGGTTTACGGGACTCATTTGTGCTCCTCCTCCCATTCATGATTTCTTAGATACATGACTGTATAGTGGATGGTCCAGGTGTGTGTGTTTGAGGAAATGTCTTTGCATGCACTATAACATGTACTGATAGATCCCATTGCATCTTTTTTTTTAATCTGCAAAATAACATCTATATCTGCTGTCTGCCCAAATAAAGGTAGTATAGTTGCTCTTCTACATTATGCTGAGTACCATATCAGTCTTACTTGACCAATGGGTACTGAACTGTGTTTTCTGAATAGTTTATGTCCATAGCCAGATATCTTTTAATGCCTGTTCCTGTGTCACAGTGTGGTCCTTGGATCACACTTTTGTGAATTGTAGACTAGTCTGTGGAACCACGTATGAAGGCCAGCTGCATACCTAGCCTTCTCCAGGTAGGCAGATGTGTATGTTGCTATGTCTTTGTGCAATGGTCCCTTAATGAATTGTTCAGACCACAGGTATGTACTTCAGAATATGCCCCACTTCTCCATAATATCACCAAATGTTAATGAATCCTGCCATGATTTTTTCCATTCCTTATCACTAATCAACCATTTTATTGCTTCCTTATTTTATTTTGAACTGCTTATAATACATTAATGGTATTTAACGACAATTACAATAGTGGATAATGGCTGCAGTGTCTAAGGAAAATCACACTGAAACAGTGAAAAATAAAGCTCAGCTCTGTTCATGTCTGACTTCAAGATATCAGTCCCTCTGTGCAGTTTTACATTTAGCTGTGGTAAAATGATTTGCTGCATGAAGAAGAATTTTCATCCATTCCAGATAAAATCTGTTTCTGATTTATACACAGCTGAACAGACAGAAACTGAGGTAATGTAAATATCTCCAGTTAGTTGAGAAAAGCAGTGTCCCTCAAAGAAGGAATGATTCCTGATTTCCAGGGCACATCTTCCCCGAGAAAGGCCCCATTCTGATCTTGTAATAAAATTCACATGCATTACAGATGTCAAACACACACACACACACACACACACACACACACACACACACACACACACACACACACACACACACACATTCATCAAACAGCTGACCACATACAATTATGTGCATATTAAAATTAAAAGGATACATTTTAATTTTCCCAAAGATCTTTAAATGACTGTTTAGTCAGAAAGCAACTCCGATTTAGTTAGGCCAGATGTTTTGTTTGAAAAGATTGTCCCATCAAAAATCTGCATCAAAGACTATGAACCACAGCATCTGTTTTAAGCTTTTAGAACCCAGCAGGGCAAATGCTAAGCTAGATAAAAATGTTTTTCTTTTGTGTTAATCCTGTGAATAAAGTCTTGTAAATCTGTTTCTTACACATCTGTCTTTGTCACTCTCAGGTGTTTCAAATGGCCTTAAGCAGAAGGAGGCATACGAATGGTACAGCAGAAGCAATAATTTTAATTTTGTGTGTAGTAAGCTGTAGTTTTTGTGGATGTGGGCTGGATGTAAAGGAGAAAAAAGATGGATTCATGAAGCTTGTGCCAGGCGCAGGCGTAGCATCGGCAATCTAACTCCAAATATGGCCGCCGAGCGATTCAGGTATGAGCTGTTTCCACGTTACCAGCATACACCACAGCTGCGCAGCTCCTGGCGCATGCATGCTAATTACCCCATGTGCAGCAGTGTAGCATGCAAATGAAGGTATATAGCGATTCATGAAGTGTTGCATTCGTAGAGTAAGCATGCAGAAATGTAAACCAAAAAAACGGTTTACATTTTTTCAAACATAAAATTGGAGCCATGACAGTGGACCAAACTTATGTATTATAATGTTAATATATGCCAATGGCTAAATTTATAGCCAATGGCATAAAAAAATGCACAACACATAAAAAATAACATTTAATATCATGGCCACACTAATGCAAAGTGAAATCGCAGTGCATCAGTGCGCAAACGGGATCACAATGAAAATATATTTATATGTAATAAAACTGCAATGTAAAACATTTCATGAATTCTCCATTATAGTCAATGGCACGCATGCTACACCCCAACCATGGTGCAAGGGTTGCTAAGGGTCTGTGACAGTGTTCTGCACGGTAACTAGGAATTAGTAGTTAATGCCATGTAAATGAGACAAGTAGTACTGAATCTCAAAATTCCCGCCGGCGTAAGGGTGTACCTCACAGCATAGCAGTACAACACTGAGGTGAGGCTCAGAGATAAAGATGACATCAAGAGAGGGGTACACCACCTTAGCTGTAAGCACACTGGAGCATTGCTAATCCGGGTTGCCTGTTGCTAAGAAAAGCCGCAGGATAGGGGTGTGGAAGTAGCCATATCTTTGCTTAGCTGAGAGCACACAAGGTAACTGAAAGTGCATGTGAATGTGGATGAAAACTCACTCAAAACCCGGTAAACGGCTGTGCACGGTGCGCACCACAGCTGAAACAGGAAGGATACGGGAAGACAATAAGGAAATGCTGCAGCATGGTAATTGGAGTACAAATGAGTAATTAACACCTAGGAACTCAAACTGG
The DNA here is from genome assembly GCF_019279795.1 of Protopterus annectens. Taxonomy (NCBI): domain Eukaryota; kingdom Metazoa; phylum Chordata; order Ceratodontiformes; family Protopteridae; genus Protopterus; species Protopterus annectens. Next base: position 1,960,462,521 of record NC_056735.1, read on the forward strand.
ACAACAGCTACCAAGGCTACTAGCAGCTACCTGCAGAACAGGAAAGGGGAGGTGCCGAAATGCAAAGAAAAGAGAACTGTCACAGCAGAACAAAGCAAACTTGCTGTAGATCAGCTACATAACACATTTCGCTACACAATCCTGGGTTGGGAAAGTACAAAACAAGAAAGCAGGCAGCTGGATGCATGCCTGACAATGGGAGGGGAATCGGGTTGAAAAGTGAAGTAAAGGGCAATAGATGAATCACAACAGCCAAGCGTAAGTCAACACCAAAGGCCCCACAATAGCAGTACCTGCTGTTGTTGTGTCTTTCGGCTTTTCCCGGTTAGGGGTTGCCACAGTGGAACACCGGTCCGCTAATGATTGGCAGTAGATTTTTACGTACCGAGTTGCCGGCCCTGACGCACAACCTTCAATGAAAATATGCCCATTCACGCATGTCTCCTCACAGAAAATGCTCTAGCTGAGAATCGAACAGGGCAACGTCTTACTGTGAGGCGACAATGCTACCGCAGCACTACCACCGCAATAGCAGTACCTGCTGTAAAACCCATAATTAAGATACCCTGCAGCTGGAATTGCACATACACACCCAATTTCACCAGCAGCATCCATTGCAGAATAGTATAAAGTGCGAAAGCACCTCACTCACACTTGTGTATTCCCACACACTCTGCACCATTGGTGTATACAGATGGGGAACTTTTAATATGTACATTTTAGGGGCTGCCATAGCTTTGATTCACCAGCATGTGTTGGAGACTGACGGTGGTGTGGAGGATGATGCTGACAACCATCTCAGGCACCGGAGGAGGAGAAGAGTGTTCAGACCCAGGGTAACCTGCCAGGGTTTACATGATCTGGAGATAGTAGAGCATTACAGGGTGGACAGGGACACCATACAGCAACTTGTTGAGCTATGCCAGCCACGCCTCAGAGCCAAGTATAACAGAGAGGATCCCATCCCAGTGGACACGAAGGTATGTGTAAGCTTGAGAATACTAGCCACAGGTACCTTTCAAAGGCCAACTGGGGATATCATGGGGATCTCACAGGCATCAGCATCTAGGTTATTCCACCAGTTCCTGGATGCCATGTTACCACATGCCAATGAGCACATATACTTCCCCTGAACATAGGAGGAGTTGGCCAGCAATATGCATCTCTTCCACCATGTGGCAGACTACCCGGAGGTACTTGGTGCAATAGACTGCACCCACGTACACATCAAGACACCACCCGGTGAGCAAGGTAGGCACTACATAAACCGCAAGGGATACCCCTCCATCAACTGCCAGGTCGTGTGCAATGCCCAGGGCATTATCATGAATGTGTGTGCTGGCAGCCCTGGAAGCTATCATGACTCCCACATCTGGCATGCCTCACAGCTGTATCAGGTATTTGCCAGGGGGGACATCCCATATGGCCACCTGGTGGGGGATGCTGGCTATACACTGGAACCATGAATGATGACTCCCATCAGAAATGCACACACACACACCCATGCAAGAATGCCATAATGAGGCACACTCAGAAATCAGAATCATCATAGAGTGTGTGTTTGGGATGCTGAAATCACGGTTCCGTTGCTTGGACATATCTGGTGGAGCCTTACAGTACTCTCCAGGCACGTGTGCCCACATTTTCATAGTATGTGCCATGCTACACAATATGATCCTGCGGAAACAGCTGCAGCAGGGACAGACTGGTGAAGGCCCTCACAGCCAGCCACTATTGCCAAGGGCCCCACAGGCACAGAGGGACTCAGACCACGAACACCCTGTGCCAGCCCCAGTAGGTAGACAGAGGCATGCCCAGTATGCCCATGCCTTGGCAAAGAGGGAATGTATAGCACACACTGACAGTGTAGGCACCTATGGACCGACAAACTTCTTCACCTGCACACACAGCAAACATGGATGGTACACATACATGACCACCTGTAAATTGTCATGTATAGGTGGTCTACTGTGTGCATCCTACATAGGCAGCCGTCAACTATTGTACACACAACTGCCATTGGCACAAGGTAAGTCAATACCTCAACAGTGAATTAAGCTATCAGCATGTGTTGATACTGTATGTGTAGGTTCATAGGTACATACGTAGGTGCATGCCTAACTGCCCGAGTTCATTCATAAGCATAGCCAAAATGTGTCTGCTGTCGCCACCCCATTGATTAACTATATGTCCCTTTATGGAGCAGAGACAATTGCAGGATCCCTGGGGTGTATATACTGTTGGCCAGTCACACATCAAGGTTTCCCATGAAGTGTGTCAGTGAGGGGCTATGCCAAATGTAGTTAGGATGTTAATGTATAGTCTCTCAATTCATGTGTTATGTCGGTATTTCGAGAAGCTCACTGGGTGTGGGTGGCTCCGCCTGTTGTGTAGCCAAGTTTACACATAGGATTCATGGACATAGGAAGTAGGCAGAAGGAACGTTAATGTCAATAGTGTAATGGCTACAGCATTTGCATAATATCTGTGCAGTCATGGTTCAAATCCCAATAAAGTCAGAGATGATTTACATGGTACATAGTATACCTTAACCACAGCTTGCATATATAGGTAGTATTCCACAGAATAATAAACATTTGGAACACACAACTGCTGAAATGTGCGTTAATCACCCTTGCACTACCAGTGCCTGCTCTGAGAGGTAAAATGACTACTGCCAGGATTAGAACACACAACCATGTACTCAATCTTCACAATAACCTACCACTAAGCTACCTGAGATGTACCAACAGCAGTTATGCATTCTGACAGGTTAAAACACAAAAGGGAGGAATGTGTGGAAATAGGACAAACTGCCATGTATCCAATGAAAGGTGCATGCTATATATATATATATATATATATATATATATATATATATATGGGTCTACCTGAGATGGTCGACAAGCCATTTGATCGACTTTCATTTGGTCGACAATTCATTTGGTCGACTGACAGATTTGCCCCCCTCCCCAATGTTGTGCGACCCTGGAGTTGATATATATAGTTAGGGGTGGTGTGGGGGGCGTAGCCCCCCACATAAAACTGCTTGTCGACCAAATGATCTGTCGACCAAATAAAAGTCGATCATATGGCCTGTCGACCATGTGATAGGGATCCATATATATATATATATACATATATATATATATATATATATATATATATAAATCAACATATATAGAAAGAGAGCGAGGGAGAGAGAGAGATATATGTCGATATATGGGGATATACATATATATGTAGATATATAGATAGGTTAACAACATCTACATAACCATGGAGGTACATATAAATGGGATACCTACCAAATACCGAATGCTTGACATACAGACCCATGTAATCACGAGGCTTAAGGACCAAAAGACCACAGTACCAAAGCACCAGACGCGTGAGGTTTAAAATTCCGATGTTAAGGGACATTTAGTTAGTGCTTCTGGTGTTGCAGTTCAGGTAGGTTACTGTGTGTAAGTTTGTTTATGAGGGCTGTAGTGTGTGTAAGTGTGTGTTCTGAGTGTGGTGTGTGTTCCTGGGGGACTGCAATGTTTGGGTGTGGGTTTGCATTATGCGTCTGTTTGTGTGATCTCTGAGGTAGAATATTAAAGTAGGGGGGGGTGTGGGACGTCGCAGCCACACACATGGGGGGTGTAGGGGGGCTTGCCCATCTGCTCATACGTAGTGTAGGATGGTTTGTTTGGATGTGGTGGGTAGTAGTGTGTGTGTGCATGTTTGTGTTCTGTGTTATTGTTACTTTTGCGAGTTTGACTGTTGCTGTCAGTAATGTGGGGTATGGGAGTCTAGGGCTGGTACTGTGGGCATCGGAATTGTGTGCGTTTGGGATTCCGTAGGTATCCTGTATACAGCGGTTGAAGTGTTCATATATGAGTATAACATGGACCATAGCATTCACACATTCCGCCACAACCAAACTTTATGAACAAAGGATATGGAGAGTTTATGCCTATACACTATTACAAATATGTGCTATGGACATGAACCAAAGAGCGTCAGTCACCAACACAACTCCAATGACTGCAAATACTTATGATAGAAATACACAGACAGCTTTCGTGTAGCAAAACTTTATTACATTCCGATGTATTGCCGAAAGGATTCAAGGACTAACATCACCTGCATGCTATACAGGAACCAATTAACAATGCCTTAATGAATCAGCTTGCAATTACCATAGTATCAGTCCACTAAAGGATAGGTGTTCAAATAGGGAAAGAGCCCTCACACACATATCGATTATGTATAAAAGCAGTTCCTACACACCTGCATCTGCTATGTACACCCACCAACATCTCCCCCACACTCAAACCGATTACAATACAAACTGTAATAACATCACAAATCATTCCCTCACTGTACGACATCTGCAGAAGCCTTAACATACCTTGTCAGAGACACACTAACATGGCCCTATTTGAAATAGTTGCTGTTATACAATGGAAAAGCTGTTGATGTTACAGGGTTTGTTTGCACTAATCCCATTTCAGATGGTTGTGTGTACACCCGGAAGTGTTACCAATTGCTGATTAACAGCATGATACACATGTACACCAAACCAAAGATGTCTGTTGAGCACACTGTAAACCACCTAACATTTCATGCATAGCCATACAGCCTTGAGCTGCCCAAACATCCTTGCCAGACTGAAACATCTGCAGAAATATCAGGTAAACAAACTCTGCATAAGTAGCAATGTTCTGAAATATAACAGCTGTACTCACATGTAGAACAACATCTTCTAGCCATTACACACAATCCATGGGAGTCATGAAGCTAATATATCTCTGTCTGTCTCCATATAGCTGTTGAAATACATCACAAACAACACATCCAGGCCATCTTCCTTGAAAGTAAGGCAAAGGGACAATGCCCCAGTGAAGTACTCAATTATACACCACCGTTGCCATGGTATTGGCTAATGGAGTAGCTGCACAGCTGATGTGCATCTAATTAACTACTTTGGAACACCAATTGGTGGTCAGGATAGCACGTTACCGATATTTAACTATAAAAGGAAGGCTTATCACACATTCAAACCATCTGTATATACCAGCAGAACATTGCAAAGATTGAAACACAAACTGAAAAGGATTGAAATAACAGTCAAGGACACCTTGGTTTACTAATAAGGTATGTAGAACACTCAGTATGTCTGTGTATGTAGTACCTGTTCTGTAATAATTAAGGTGTACACAATGCATATAGTGGAAACAGTTATCTTGTAGTGATGTATTGTTGAGCATAGTAACGCTTGTAGTATTCATGTGTGTACTGCTGTAGATCACAAGGCAAACACTGCATACACCACAAGGGATGCTATATAAAGGCTTTGAACCCAACAATTCCTCACCAGCCACTGTCAGTGGCAGGGTTGGTCCAACAAGTATGCACTATAACATGGGATAGTATATGTTGATATATTGTAACAGGCATATGTATGGGTGTATTACTGAGAATAACATGTCGAAAGTTGGCCTACTGTGCAGTTATGATTTGCATTGTGGGATATTGCGCCAATAACTGTGTAATGTACAGTATTGTAGGCAGATATGTGTTACATTTTACATAGCATTACTGTTATGTTAGGCAAACATTAGTTATGTCTATTGGCATTTACAATACACAATAACAGGATAGATATGACTTGTAGACACCTGACAGTTTATCAGCATGATAGCAAAGTAAAATGGAAGAGCTAGTTAACTATCCATGCACATAAGACATGTAATAAGTTCAAAGGTAGGTACTAGGCTGCCTGCCCAAGGGTATTTATAAGCCTGGCTAGAGTGTGTTCACTTCCGCCACCCCTTAGGTTAGTGCCCTGTGCCTCTGAACAGCAGAGCCATTAGTTCCCTGTGCATCTATCCATCAGAGCCACTGCAGTGATCCCCAGGGTACATGTCTGTCTCCCATCCACCTGTCAAGGTTTCTCTTGAAGAGTGCTAGTGAGGGGCCCTGCCTGATGTACATTGGAATCATGTTCCAAAGCATGGGGAGTCTCCCGGTCAGGAATCTATCCCTCCAGCATGTCCAAGTTATTGTTGTGGTTAGGTGTATATTCCTAGAGCATGTAGCTCTCAGGGGCTTTTGTTTAGGTGGAGCATATCCAGCAATACTGGGTTGGACATGGGCCTTGTATGTCATGCAGAGATCACCTGTGAGTATGTGGTATGCAACCGAGTACAGCTGGAGTTTCTTTAGTTGGGCTGCATAAGTCATCTGTTTGAGGTCAGTAAATCTCTTGGTGTGGTACTGTTGTGGTCTTTCAAGCTGTTGCAGTTGTCTTGTAAGGTACATCCCAAATGGGGTGTTGTATCCTTTAATGGGTCTAATAAGTCATGAGTAGAGAGGTACAATGGCCTCCTTTATTCTGGATGCGAATCCATTTGAGATTAGGGGGGCAATGTAGAATGATATTCTGACCACCTTGGCATTATGGTTATCCAAGAAGAGATTGCTATCTGCTTGGGTTCCCAGATCCCTTATTACCTTTTCTGTATGTAGGGTACAAGCACATATGTGGTAGTCTGCAGTTAGTTTTATCCAAAAGGGATGACTATGCACATTTTGGCATTCAGCCTGAGGCCATGATATTGACACCAGGTATCTGTCTCAGTGTGACCCTTCTGGAGGGTGTCTGTATCAGCTGGGGAAACAATTATGGCCCCTAGTTTTCAGTCATCTGCAAACCTTTTCAGCCAAAGTCCTCCTGTGCTTGTCTGTACCTCAGAGAAGTATATACCAAACATGAGGGGTCCTAGGACTGAGCCCTGGGGTATGTCACTTGTAAATGGTTTACAGTCGGACCTAGGGTATGTAACCCCCACTGTGTGGGTTCTGTCCGTGAGCCACTTTGCAAGCCATGTCATGACGTAGGGGTTAATGTTCAGGTGGAAGGATATGTCGATAATACCAGAATGGGGAATGATGTTGAAAGCCTTTGAGAGATCAAGGTAGGCTGTGTGGACCTCCTTACCCTCATCTAATGCCTTGGTAACTGTCTCAAAGAAGTACACCAGGTTTAGGAGGCATGGTCTGCCCTTAACAAAGCCAAACTGGGAGGCATCAAAGTCAGGCTTATACGACAATAGGTCCCGTGGTCCGTTGTGGCGCCACCTTTGTAGAGTGGGATAACTGTTGCTGGGCACCATTCAGGGGGCACAAAGCCTGATGAGAGGCTATTACTGAACATGGTGCGTAGGTGGGGAGCCAGTTCATTCTGAGGTTCGTGTAAAATGCAGCCTGGGATGCTGTCCGGTCCCATGGATGCTGTGATATTGGCTTTAGAGAGTGAAGCTTTTACCTGCGTAGTTGTGATTACAGGCATTCTGCATTCTTCCTGTATAGATATGGGCCCTTTAGGGGGTGAGAGGGGGGAAAGGTAGCACTGAACCTATCTGCCAGGATGTTGGCAATATCAGTTGGTTCTGTAATGTTCGTGCCTTTGTGCTGTAACTCAGAGCAGATCTGGGTGTTGGCATTGAGATATTTGACATAGCTATAGAATGCTTTGTGGTTGTCCTTGGAATTAGTGGCATTTTTTTTTTTCCGTAGCTAGCTTTGGAGGATCTTATAAGGGATCTCAGCTTCTTACTGAGGCTGACCAGGGAGCTCCTCCACTCATGGTATTGTAATCTCTTTTGCAACAGTTTCTTCCTTCTGTTGTACAGTTTGCTTATGGCAGGGGACCACCAGATTGTTTTCCTTATTTCTGAGGATAGCGTCTTGGTTCTGTTTGGGATAGCACGATCCATGCACTCATGTAAGTGCTTATAGAGTGCATTTGTGTAGGATTCAGCAGTTGTAACTGTATTGTCCATCTGCATGGGTGTCATGAAGTTCACCACTTCTGTCTTAAGAAGCATGAAGTTGGCTTTGTAGAAATATTATACTGTGGTTTCCTTAATTGGGGGTGGGGGAGAGATGTAGATATCAAGGGTGTTTAGCTTATGGTCGGATCAGACCAACGAGGAGTTGACTTCAGGTGTGGAATACTGGTCACTCATGTTGGTAATGCCTAGGTCTAGGATATTGTTGCCCCTGGTGGGTGTGTAGATAAGATGATCCAGGCCATTGGAGTTTATGAATTCCAGAAAGCGTTGAGCTAATGAGCTGGTACATGAGTAGTTTTCCCAGTTAATGGTGGGGTAGGTGAAGTCGCCCTTTAGTAGGGTGTTTGGTTGAACCCTAATAATTTCCAGTACATCAAGAAAAGAGGAGTGGGAATCTTGGGGCATGGTGGGGGATCTGTAGCAAGCTACGATTTGGATTGCAGTTTAGCCTAGAGGTAGTTGCACTTGGATAACCTTGGATGCATTGTGCTAAGCAACTAGCCAGGAGGGGTGGATATCCTTAATGAATATGGACACAACTCCACCTTGGGTGTTTCAGTCCAGGTTACATGGCCGAAAAGTGTGGTATGAGTTATAGCCTGGTAGTGCAGGGGTGCTCTCTGGAGCCTTGAACCAGGTCTCAATCACTGCACAGATATTGATGTTCTCCATTACAAGGAGTGCCTCGAGTGTGTGCATTTGTAGATCTAGACTTCCATCATTGAGTAGCATTACCCTCAGTTTGTGCTTGCCTGTTCCTGTTATGGTGGTGAATATGTTATTTGAACCTTGCCTAAAGAAGGCACTATAGGGGCAGCCAGAGCCTTAGCCAGTATCCGGAATCCCAGGGACGACAGGTGCAGGCCATCAGTGGCAAAGCATCGTGGTCTGTCGACCATGTCATCCCAAACAGACAGATACTGGATCCCCTTAGAATGACACCAGAAGCTTAGCCAATTGTTGAAGTCAATCATTTTGTCCTCGTACTGTGGTATCATTCTGGGCAATGGCAGAATGCTACTCAGGGCTAGGGTCATACCTGCCTGGGCTACAAGATCGGAGAGCTCCTCCATGTCTCTTTTCATGTAGTACAGGGAGGTACGTCTCAGGTCATTCACACCAACATGGACAATGACAGAGTCATATTTGTACTTGTTGTGGAGTGTCCTGAGTGCATGGGTTATGTGTCAGATCCTGGTACCCGACAGGCAGCTGACAGTAACCTTCTCCTTGTTTAGCCTGGTGAGTGGGACATCAGTGTGTCTAACTATAGTCACCTATGACTAGTGTGTTGGGTACGTTGATTTGCTTATTGGCTGTGGTTGAGTGGCACACTGAGTCTGTGGGCTGTGTGCCATTGGGGTTGTGTTGTGGGGTGGAGTCTGCTTGCTTTTCCAATTTGGAGGTCTCTGTTGCTTAGACAGATTATTAATGAGAGCCTCCGCAAATGTTTTTCTGTTACTATGTGTGGATCATGGTGGTGTAGATTTAGTGAGACTATGTGATGAGTGTGGTGTGGTGCAAATGTTTACCTTCTCCACATGACTGTTAGGTTCAGTCTTGGTTGGAGAGAGCTTTACCTCCAGTTTGGCTAGATAAGTGCATCTCTCACAGGTTGTAGTGTTGGGTAGTAGGTGGAGAGGGTTGTCTGTGTACATGAGGCAATTTCTACATTGCCTCCAGATGTCCAGATTCATCAGATAGGAGAAAACACTGGGAGCTGACCCTTGGACATGCCTGAATATATTTTTCCCTAGATAAGTGAGGAAAGTGAGTACAAGAGCTGTTTTACTCTAAGCAAGTGAGAAGAGCATGTACAAAAACTGTTTACCTCTAGGTAATGAGGAAGACTGAGTGCTATAGTAATTAGTAGCTTATGTAGTGCTTACAAGTTCTGAACAAGTGCTGAGCATGAATAAGCAATCCAGATAGGGTCTTGGATAACATAAACACATTGTCCCCCCCCCCACCACAGGTACACAATCATATATCCATGTACACTACAGAGCCCCTGTAACCACAACTATGCAGGTACAAGCTGCACTCAGGCTGCATGTGACCTGTCCACATCCCAGGTTGTATCATACACATATGGCAAAAAAAGTTGCATACACATCATGTAAAACATAGCATCATGTCAGGCTGTGTACACACTGAATGGTGCACACCAACAGGTATCACAACCCACAAAGGGGGAGACACCACTGATAATGGGAAGTACTGCACTACTACCCTGCTGAGACTGGTCTGAAAGGCCATGAACCTTGATCAACTTATTTTATGTCAGCAGTACAGATGTAGATGACAGTAAGGTTGATTTCACACTGCATATCATAACCTTTACAGATCATAGCACATCATCACCCATACTGTGTTCCACCTACACTCAGTATACTAGATGTACATTCCTATGTCACAGGAGTGTTTTACAATGGGACTGCTGGCAGAACCAACACTACAGAAGGTGTTTGAATAATACATGCACATCACACCAGTGCCAGCTACAGTAAGACAGGGTTAATTAATTATACTCCCCCTCATTGTAGTCTATACCACACAGACTAACAGAATGCATCTGCCTATTGACACATGCAATGACTATGACCTAGGAGCAATAGTTGACTCAGAGTGTTTTGGACAACATACAGAAGGGGCTTTGTGGGTGAGGTGTGTGACATATGGGCACAATCTGACAGCTACATATTGCATTGTCACCCCTATGTTAATAACCCTGTACCCATGAACTACCACCTAGGCAGTGGGCAACATAATGGACACTGTGTGTAAGGGCTGCAGCTGGGCAGTTGTCTTTCCCGTGATAGTTATGTCACCACACCTGTCATGTAGTCGTATGTGGCAACCCTAATCATGACAGGGTGCCATCCATGCATATAGAGATCATTGACCAGCCATACCCAACACTCAAGTGACCATATCACATATTGCCTTTAAGGGGTATTGGCCATGTTCAGATGGCCTACACCAGCTTTCCCAATCCCCATCTCCACTATGTAGCATGATGCCTGCCCTGAATAAAGCCATGTCCAACCTAGTGATGTTGGACATGCTACACGTACACATCCTGATCTCAAACACATACTTCATGGAAATCCACCTTCCTAGTACTTGGATCACCACATGCTGGACAGATCCTTGTCTCATACACTTTACATACTCCTGCCATACTATGCATTCCTGTCCAGCAAAGCTGCACATTGCCCCCCTCTCAGACATGTGTGATGACTGCAATGTAAATGTATCATTAACCCTGTGGATCAGTTATATGGCACTGCTCCACCTGGCCCCAGAAACCCACCTGTCAGCTACAGCTAGGTAATTTTTCATCCTAGATTAATACATGGCCCAGGGCATATAGCCTACTAGTTGACTTAGACTGTACATGCTATAGTTGATATCCATCCCTGCAAATGCCATCTGGCTAACCAGTGTCCCATGTGTATCACATGTACAACACAGTTGATACATGGTAGGATGTTGAACTGCTGTACAGTGCCATGTAGATGTATATAGCAAAGCACATACATGCAAAACCTTCCGTGAGCAAGTCTGCAGGGTCACAGGTCATATCCGTTAAGGCAGTGTAAGTCTTTATATGTGACATATACACAGCATCAAGGTTGACTGCATTAATGTGGACACATCCAGCCATGTGCTGATAGGTAAGAACACCTGTACAGGCAAACAGACATACCAACATCAAGACAGCATCCACATGGAGTATGAGCAATGTAATCAGGTGACACACACACACATATATGGTGATAATATCCAATCACCATTGAGTGTCAAATGTGTGTGACACAAACATGTCAGTGGTGTCAGTATCATGTAGATTTGCAAAGACAACTATTTAATCATAATAAATGTGATACACATGTTTGTTCAGCCGTAGCTCTGTACATCTCTGTGATTTACTGTGACCTGTCTCTGTCATTATGTCTTCCAGGTATGCCGTGTGCAAGGCTACCACCTTATACCCACTTGGAGGATGAGGCCCTCATCCCATACCTACATGACAATCATGATGTCCTGTTCAGCCATGTGCCACAGGATGCACAGCAGCGGAATGCCCTGTGGCAGGCACTTCGCAGGAGAGTTAATGATGTGGGTGGCCACAACTGCACATATCAACAGGTGCACAGACACTGTACAGACCTCATTAGATGGGCAAAACAGCGTGTGAATGCAATCACCAGGGAACGAGGTGCAACAGGTTGTGGGCCACCAACCCATCTCCCACTCACACGTACCGAGGAGCTACTGGCCAACTTGGGGACACCTGCAGAGCAACATCCACAAGCCTTAGCCGATATCGTGGAGGTGGGTGTCTCTCAACCACCAAGCCTGGAGTTGCCTGGTAAGTCACTACTGCACCGGTAACAACTATATTCCATATAGTTACATGTGTCACTGTACAATATGTAATGTAACATCATATGCAAGGCATGTATACACACATGCCGCATACTGTAGAATGCTACTCTGTGTATGCACACATGTGCATACCCCATAGTATAGTCTATTGTACTGGCGTATGTGTTAACATGCACATTGCACCCTGTAACTATCATACAGGTGTGGATAATGATCATACTGCTGTGTTACACCTATTTAGGTATGTCTGGCACTCCACTGCAACAGCAGCCCGTTGCAGGCAGGACTGTTATTATTTATCAGGCATATTAATGCACATATCTATTTGCCATGTAGCCATTTACCACATGTACACATAATGTATGGTCCTGACACAATATACAAGTCAGACTGCAATGCATCACAATGGCTACCCATGTGCAATACTTGCAAACTATGTAAAACACCGACATGAAACCTCACAAACTGTCATTGCCAGATGTGTGGACAGCTGTGCATACAATGGTGGAGGTGCTGTTCACTGTAGAGACATGTACTACAGATCAGAACTACACATGTGGGAAATACAAACAGTACTACACAGTGAGCTGGAGTATGGCCAGCCCACAGGATTCACCAGTGTGGATCATACCCTTGCTATGAATGTCACACAATGTGATGTGCTACCTGACATGTCCATAACATCTAGTGGGCTGGCTGCAACACTGCCTACCTATCCTGAAAAACATATCCCACATACCAAACATACCACCCTTTGTCTGCATAACTCTGTCGTCAGTGGAGCATATGACATCTATGGGTGTATGTCATATGGGACAACACAGACATGTGAAATAGATGCCCATCACAATCATTTGGCCAACACATGTGCACACAAATCGCCATGGAGGATGGCCAGAGACATGAAGCAACATACACAGTAGACGGGATGTGCTTGTGTGTACACCCTGTCATACATTGGTTCCATGTGGTCCAACTATGGCCTTTGTGTAATGGTTATATTGCAGATGTGGAACACTAGACATCCTACAGGCCTGTGCACATCTTGTGTAGGTGTGACATCAATCTACCACATAAGATGTGTTGAACATCTTGAGTGTGTCACGACATGACAGGAGTCACCTGTACAGTATCCACATCAGCCCACAGATACAGTACATTCCCCTTGCTGGATTCAGACAGCAATGTCATCCTTGCACCTTGTGTGTGTGTGTGTGTGTGTGTGTGTGTGTGTGTGTGTGTGTGTGTGTGTGTGTGTGTGTGTGTGTGTGTCACACAGATGTCATGTGGGACATGGTGTACTGACGAGTTTGCCATGTCTGGCCATAGTTGCCAGGCAGCAGCAATGTGGTTGAAGATGTGCAGGGGTGTCATCAGTATACCCTTCAGTGACCTGTGTCACACATTCCACATCATGGTTTAGTGTTTATACACCTCAGTGATGTGGGTCACATTCCGCAGTATATATTTATTGTATCTGAACTCAGTCATGGCTATGAACTGTGTCTGTAACTTACACTGTATAGCAATAGAGACGCCTCATGATTCCCTGCAATGGCCATGCACATCAACTAAATGTGCAGTATGTCTGTAGGGCAGACAGACAACACTGTATTGGGACACCATTGCCCCACTGTATATTTGACAGGACACCATTGTATTAAACATGTATGCATGTCATTGAACACGTCAACAGATCACGTCATACTACATGTGATTGTCAAGGTCATATGCCACACATCAGGCAGGTGTACTGTTAACCTGTGCTGGTCTACATGGTGTAACACAGGGATGTATGCTAACTACTACTATGATTGTGTAATTTGCATGCCTTCTGCTATGACACATGCATGCTGTTGTGTGCAACCCAGGGATGTATGATAACTACCACTATTATTGTCTGAGCTGCATGCCATCTGCCGTATCACATGCATGTTGCATGCCTTCTGTCATATCACATGCATGTTGGGTGCCATAGGCAGGTGTACTGTTAACCTGTGCTTGTCTACATGGTGTAACACAGGGATGTATGCTAACTACTACTATGATTCTGTAATTTGCATGCCTTCTGCTATGACACATGCATGCTGTTGTGTGTAACCCAGGGATGTATGATAACTACCACTATTATTGTCTGAGCTGCATGCCATCTGCCATATCACATGCATGTTGCATGCCTTCTGTCATATCACATGCATGTTGGGTGCCAGAGCGTGTTTGTGTGTGTGTGTGTGTGTGTGTGTGTGTGTGTGTGTGTGTGTGTGTGTGTGTGTGTGTGTGTGTGTGTGTCTGTGTGTATCTGTGTGTGTGTGTGTGTGTGTGTGTGTGTGTGTGTGTGTGTGTGTGTGTGTGTGTGTGTGTGTGTGGTCTGTGTGTGTGTCTGTGTCTGTGTGTGTGTCTGTGTCTATTGTATAGATTGTAATGTACAGTTCTTGTCTGCCCCTCACAGGTGATTTAGGTGCATTCCCCTTCTGTGGTCCATCTGAAGTTAGTGTCCCACAGACTCTCGCAGTGATGATGAATGTATGATTGAGGCACAGGCAGGCTGGTCAGGGGCTGAATCTGTGCCACTGGTTGCCATTCCCCCTATATCCCCCTCATCTCAGCACACAGTTCTCATGCCTACACATACACCATCACCAGTGGCCATAGAGGGAGGACAGTTGGCGCATGGTAGCTTGGAACAGGAAAGTGTCAGGGCTATTGAAGGTGTGCCTGCACACCATGGTGGCAGCCAACTGACTGGTGATGCCCCACACAGGCACGTGGCCAGTGCTGCTCTTAGGAGGACCTTTGGCCAACATGCCCTGCAAGACAGAGCACAGCAGCTGGTGCCACCAGATGCATGTTTCAGGCTGTATTGAAGGCACAGGCACGTGCTGAACAGCACAACAGAAAAGATCAGAGGCTTCAGAGGGCTGCTGTCCTTTCTTTAAACAACAACATCCAGGCAATGGTAAATGCTGAACAACAGATTGCTGAAGCTTTGGATAGATGATTGGGTGACATGGTTGGAGTCCTTGACCGTGGCATGACAATCTGCGAGCATGAGCTGTCTGTGTTGGAACATCTGGTAGGAATGAGGCATTGGGCATGTGGACGTAGGCCTGTGACATCACCTGTTTCAGGTCTACGTGAATGAGATACCTCACATACCCGCTTCCATAGTGGTGATAGCAGCAGCAGTGCAGCTGTTGCTGTGCTGTCCACACCACAACACAGCAGGCCACATGCACGTGGCCCTGGATGGTCCCAACAGGGACATGGTTCCAGTGGACATGTGTCATCAGACAATACCCAATCTACACCTCTGCCTGGTAGTGCCTGTGCAACCCCTGGCAGGCTCAGGGCAGGTGGCCATGGCCATACACCGTGAACTGTAAAACCTGGCCTGTACAGTCTGCAGCTGTCAATAATACCCCTGTGCAGGCCAGACACATGCCAGAACTTTGTGCATACATACACGCACACACCAGAAACACATGTAGGGCACCACAACACACACATGCATAACATCCACACATGGCCAATTAGATCAAAGGCCCTAACCCACACACATGATGTCATACAATGGTGCAGCCTAGGCCTCTGACAAACATTATCACCCTGTGCATATGATGATGGCTGTGCCGTATCCCTGTCATCCACACCATCGGTGCAGGGACATGCTCATGTGGTCTGATGCACAGGTTGAACAGACTAGGAAGATAAGTGTATATTACAATTGTTGTGTACTGTTGACAGGCAGCAGACATACCATGTAGTACAGGTGTACAATGTATTTTGTACTACTAACAGTATGTGTCTTGTGTAACAACAGTAACTGCATGTTGGTCATGATGTTCTGCTTTCCCCCTTCAGGTCTAATTGCATGTGCCGGTGGATGTCAGTGTTTGCAGTTAGTGTCCCATTTGTAAATGTGGACTACTCACAGGTATGTCTGAAAATACCAACATGCACCTTGTAGCTTCCACATCACAGTTAGAATTCCCACATTCTAAACACGTCTACTGATCAAAGAGCATGATAGCTGTGTATTAAGCTACTGTGGCTACAGACTTGACATCCATACTGGGTGACATCACAGGTACAGTTACATTGAGTGATGAGGTAAGAGAGCAGTCTAGCTGATGACAAGGGTAGAGGCCAGTGGGAAGTGTGATGCCTTATTGGGAAGCAGTAATACACATTCCCATGACAGGATGCGAACACACAACTGCACCCACACACTCAGGTATTGACACACATGTATTCAGTGGCACAGTAACACACTCACAGACTCACGGATTCGCCAACACAGTAACATACACTCACACACACAGTTGTTAGTGTTGAGGTGAGGACGCCTGCCTATGTGCAAATCATCATTACAGTACTGTGCACCTACATGACGTTCCACAGAGAATACACATATACAGGTAGTCAGTATGGCCTAAGATCACGGACATCAACACGGATAGTAGATTGCATCACCTGGATGGGGGGAGGGGGTCTTATCAGTTAACTATGGTAACATACATCCTCACTCCAGGGAGCAGACAGCCATACATACACACATACACACACCTATGTCAGGCACATACAGATACCTCACATGTGTGAAATACACACCCCTGCTTATGTCCTGCTTTCTACATTGCAGTCTGTACAGATGTCTACAACAGTGTACAGGAGAGTGAGTAACAACTGAGATGTATTCCCCACCATACGTGACATATATGGACACACACGCAACCACACATGCCAGTACTGTGAATCAAACACCTGCCTATCTCATGATATGTATGACAGACTTACAGCAGTATTGCATGCATTACAAAGTGTACTGACACTTCCTTTGGCAACTGTGCTGATATATGCACAGGGGAGGTCTTAACTGATACAGGTGTCAAGTGATTTACCTTTGGAGTCACCCTGACCGCTGTCTATGTTGTGTGTGTTGCCCTTCAATTAACAAAACCATTGCTTACCAGTTACACAGGTTATTGTAGGACCACTTGTGACACACCTGTGAGCTGTCCTCAGCAAACATCCATCTGCAAAGATGCCCCACCACATAGTTATGTTCACACATCTGTCCATACCTGACATACATCTTTCTGTACTTTCAGCATATCACCATATACAGCTGGCAATGTTGAGGCTGCATTGCAACTGCATGATGTACTAAGACACACGCCATCTGCATACATCAGCAACTGCATATGCATGGTATCTGAATGCATACAACTACATGTACATGTGTGTAGTCCTACAATCCTGTCATTTGGGCATGTTTGTAGGCATTGCAATTGGTGGGCATGTGTAATGACATACATGACACATGGACTGTTGTATGATATGATAGGTGTAATGGGTGACCAGTACAGAGGGAATGTTACCTCTGTCAGCATTGATATCACACCTTATGTACTGTTAGCATTCAGCAGCCATGGACCTACATTCCATGTGCATGTGTGTAATGGCTGTAGCCACCTGTCTGCACAAAGGACAACAACAGCTATGCTATTTACATATATGTTGTATGTGTGTGGCATGTATATATCCAGGGCAGGTATATGTATGTCATATCCAAACATGAGGGTGTTTACTGGTGTACAGCAACAGTCATCTGTTAATGCTGTAAATAACTGAGGGCCCCTGGTATGTGTACAGCTGACCTGGTTACAAACAGTGGATCATTGCATTGCATAACACATGATGCAACTGTGTCAGTACATGGGTACTCTGCACAGTTGATGTAGAGCTTGGTACAGTCCACTGGTCAAGGGTCACATGGTGGTGTACTATTATATGTCCTACCACATGTATGGATGTGTGTTGGTGGTCTGAGGGCATGGTTGTGTCTGAGGGTTACATCCTAGAATGCATCTTTTGTCACAGTGTCCTGCACCTGACTCATCTGTGATGCCTTTTGTAGGAGTACTGGTCAGTTATTGTGAGTGGCCTTTATGTATGTGGGGACACCACCACCTGGAGCGGTCCATACCTGTGTTATAGGCCACATGTCTGGTTCTAAGATATATGGTGGTAGTCATATTGTGCACTACAGAGCCTTCAGCCAGGTGTTCCTCACTGCACAGATGTCAGTACTCCCCATTGTTGGATCTACAGTGAGCAGATGTGATTACAGACGCTACACATCTAGCACTGGTTAGCATAAGCATACAATGCAGTTGTCCTCTAGGTGTCAGGGTGTTATCCTGTGTTTAGGACATTTGCCTTGGAATGGCACTATATGGGAGAATGTGACTTATGTATTTTCCACACTCCCTTGAATCATGGATGCATGTGATATGTGACAAAGGCCTGTCTACTTTCAGTCATGTCATCCCAGAATGACAAACACTGGACAACCTCATAATCACAACAGGACATTGGCTCATTGTGTTGGTCAAACAGTTGCCACTCCTAGCAAGACATCACTGCAAGTGGTAGTATTGTGCTTGGTATAGAATGATACATCTAAGGTGACGGACAGCAGCAGACGTTGTGTGTAAGACCGGTGTCAGATATATGTAGTCCAGCGTTCCTGCTAACAATGACAACTATTAACACCAGAGTCCATTACAATGTGTTCTTTATGTCTAACTGTAATAGCATGGCCACTGTGGCCTTCCGTGTTTAGAATCAGAGTGCATCCCAGACAGCCCTGTGCTACTAAGTGTATGAGCATGCCCAGTATAACCTTGTGTAGATGGACACATAGTGCATTCCAAAAAGACCTGTGCTACTGTGTGTGAGCATGCCCAGTTATACCTTGTGTCAGTTATGTGCCTCTATGTGTATGGGCATGGCCATTGTAACCCTGTATAGTGATAGTAGTCATCCATTCCACAGATGGGCATACTCCAGGTCAGGATGGATTCCTACTTTAAACACACAGGTTCACAGGTATGTACAGCTTAACTGCCAGCATCCCTGTTGATGTCTGCATTCCTAGAAGCTCATTATGACAGCCTTGAAATGTGTAGTCTGTGTGGTGTGACTCGTAACTATGTAGCATTGTAATAGTGATCTGTAGATAGGCAAGTGTTCTGTTCCCACCACTGGGGTGTGTTTGTGTGTGTTTGCCTCCATCTGCCTAAGGACTGAATAATGGTTTTAGACTGCTCATACTCCATACAATTTCAATACCCAGCTTTGGCAAGGCTGATGATGTCACCCACTTAGAAATACACCTCTGGAAGTGCTGTGACCCACTAATCTCGGTAGCACATTCTGTAACTGCGTAATGCTGTAGTGTGATAAAGTAGTTAGGTCGATGTTCTAATCCCAGAATTGCCAAGTGTGTTTGTGTGTGTTTGTCCCTGTCTGCCTAAAGACTGAATAATGCTTTTAGACTGCTCACACTCCATACAATTCCATACAATTCCTATACATACCTTTGGCAAAGCTGATGATGTCACCCACCTAGAAATACACCTCTGGGAGTGTTGTGACCCAGTAATCTCGGTAGCATGTTCTGTAACTGCGTAATGCTGTAGTGTGATAAAATAGTTAGGGCGATGTTCTAATCCCAAACCACTACACATATGTGTGTGTGTATATATATATATATATATATATATATATATATATATATATATATATATATATATATATATATATACACACACATATATATATATATATATATATATATATATATATATATATATATATATATATATATATACACACACACACATATATATATATATATATATATGTGTGGGCGTGTATATATATACATATATATATATATATATATATATATATATATATATATATATATATATATATATATATATATATATATTACATCTGTACATACATATATACATTTCCTATGCTGGGCGCTGCTTACACCCGCGCAAGCGCACTTGCATATGCTTACTGTGAGGTACATATGTTTACTGCCACTTATTTGTGCTTACTTGTGCCTTATTCATTATGACAGTACCACTTTGATTGAAGGGATCTGGTTAATAGTCCAATGCAATACTCACATTCACTTTTACATGTTTTAATGTTGGCTTTACAGCAAAACAACATTCATTCCACAAGGAAAATGATATGTGCTATAGTCAAACTTGAACTATGAATGCCTGTTCATTAGGCAGATGCTCTAACCACTGCACTATTGGTGTTCTGCTTCATTTATATGTATACCCATGGTTCATAGTTACCCGAACACATGCCTCAACACTTCACTAACACAGCAGGCATCCATTTTCCTGTTGGAAAAACTGCACTACTACACATGCGCCATTCCCTACTGCTCTGGACCCATGCCGCATGTTGACTTACTCAAAGTATATTCAGACATCCCAAGCTTAAAGTCCTGGGACATACGTTCATATAATGGACAGGGTGTTCAATTAGTATTCCAGTTTTTGGCTCATTCGACTGTTGACTGGGACTGCCCTGTACCTGTTTGAAAGTCAGACTTAGCACAGGGACATAGTTAGTTCTACTTTTAGCATCCTACCTATGGTTGGAGATGCAGGAGGTTTGATCACCTCTGGGCAATTTGATATGACAGCACTAAATATTACGGGGGGGGGGGTTCCGCTGCTGTTTCCCTGTTCTTTATATATATATATATATATATATATATATATATATATATATATATATATATATATATATATATGTATCTGTCTGTACATACGCATGCATATACACTTACATGCTTATTTACATTTCCCATGCTGTTGAATGACTGCCACTTACCGTCGCGCATACCCGCTTGCATACTTGCTTACATCTGCTTTAAAGCACTTTAATCACCCTATATCTGAATGCCATTATTGTGGCCATCATATAAAATTACCCCTTGCATAGCTTGGACCCGGGAAGAGGAACACCATAGTCACTGGTTTTACCACTAAACCATCCATGATACATTCTCTATGGTTGGTAATTAGGATATATGACATTACTACAGACATTCCACAGTACTGGCAACAAATGTGACAGTCAGGTGGTGTACATATGTATAGTACATGTTACTAGTCATATGTTTCTGAGATGCATATGTATACATTTGCATGTATACATATTTATGAATTGAACAAATACTTGACAACTACTTATATGCATGTATGTGTGATGTGTAGCTATGCGAATATAAGTATGTACGTTTAAAGATATATGACTACATATCTGGAGTTATACATGGCCATGTATATGAATGACCGCATACGGGAGGTACCTGTACCATTTGCATACAGGGGTTGTGTGCATCAATATGACGAGTAACCTGGACAGGGTATACAATTTATGGACATGTACTATTTGGAAGATGGCTATGGGGAAGCTTCATGTGAACATGTGAAAGGTATATATTCCCGATAATGCATGTGGGGAGATGTGCATCATGGTCAGGTGTTTAATCCCGGGTCATAGGTTCTGCAGGACCAGCTGGAGGCTGAGCAGGGTTGTAGACAACTACTGCTCATACTTGTGTCCAGATGTCTATGGAACTGGACATCATGTCGTGCCACCAAGTCTAATCTTTAGAACAGATACTTATCCCATGAGGGATAGCCAAAAATTTTGGAGACCAATGACTTCCATTCTTTTGGCTTTATGAAAATGAGGGAGGGTGATACATGCAAGGGACACATAGTTTGCAATCCTGAGACTGCCTAGGGTGAGACTGCCTACTAGATATGAGAAGGGGTCACTATGTGCAGATATGGCTGCGCCAAGCTAGCATCCCGAGTATGTGTGGTTTTGGTAGACATTCAGGAAGGGGGGGTGGTGTGCTGTGGAGGGGATGATGGGTATTCAATTATGTATCCAGGTGTGTTGGGGTTGGATGGCTCAGTTCAGGCCAGACCATTATGTAGGTTTAAGCCAGTAACGTTTCCGTACATGTGTTTCGTACATTTTAATGTTCATATGTTTGTGGGATTGTGTTCTGCAGTATGGCCTATCAGGTTGTATTGTGGATGTGAATGTTTGTTCTTTGGTTTCCTTTCTGATTCACCCACTGCTCCCTCATACACCTCCAGTTCACCTATTGTGCATCCAACCCAGTCTCCCCTTGGCAAATTATTACATTACCCATCACCCGCCAGCCCCATATTCCACACACACCATCCATCCCTTGTCTGGTTGATGGCCCATAGCACAGACAACAGAACACATTGCGTACACTACATATCTCTGGTACCAATATGGTTGTCAGGACAACCCTAGCATTTTTGATCTTCCACATGCTGTACTTCACACACATAGGTACACTCAAATACTTATCTTTCATGACATGGTAGGTAGACCCGGGTAATACCCATTCATCTTTGGGCCATCCAGACAAGGACGACTTGGACCGTGAATGGGCAGATATTGAGTGAATGATCTGACCATTGGTAGGGTTTCCACCTTTTCAAATGACCAAAGTGGGACATTTTCGAGACACACATCAAATTTTACAGGCCAACACATACCCACATTCAGTACAAAGGATAGTACTTTAGTTTTATGCCTAAATGAAAGCTTATTGTTGTAGCAGTTTAGTTGCTTATTCTGTTTCTTGTAACATTTAGGTATTTTACATAGAGATATAACTATTTTATGGAACTATTACATAAAATATGGGACATAATTATGTCCTACAATCGCAGGACATTTAACATTTTTAATATTTTTGATAAGGACACAACTGCTCAGAGAGGAACTGTCCTTCACAAAGTGGGACAGGTGGTAACCCTAACCATTGGGCTAGGCTTAGCAAAGGGCAGTGGCGCTCTAACACGCTGTGTTTCGCTTCCACTTGGTATAACAATTAACACTACAATGGAATACGGGCACAGGGTTTCAAATGTCATTTTTTCGAGCGACGGGGCTCAATATTCAGCTACATGCCTTTGTGTTTACTTTTTATTTTAGTGTTCGCGAAACTGTCTTGTATGCTTTGTATACATTTCAGTATCCATGGACACTGAAAGGAGTGATTATTATTAGAGGCAGGCTGTACTAGTCAGCATTTTAGGTTGCGCATTTGCAACCGACATGTTCACACCTCAGTGCAGCGCTTAGACATGCCCCCTGTAATCGCGCACGTTTCCTATGCATGTGGACATTGCGGCAGCATGCCTTCATTAATATGCATGTGGTGCTGCTGCGCCATCTCTACGCCGCACGGATGGTGCAAGGCTAACGCCGTCCTTGTGCCGAGCTTCATGAATCCCGGGGGTAACATTTCTAGCAGCTGTTATCTGTGCACTGATAATACATGACTAATTTACACTTTCACTGCAGTCTTCCCTATAACAATAAACTCTCTCTCCTTGACCTGTTTAAGATTGCTTAAGATCATTTTGTTTCTGAAGGACTGTGTTTTTGCTTTGCATTTCATTGTTTTATTTTTAGTATCAGATAAGACTAAAACACATATATGTTTGCACAATAAATTCAAGCCATATGAGAAAATAACTTTAATTTTAAAAAAGCAAATTCAATGTTTTGCATATAAAATGGAATGTATATACTAATGCTGATTTTGCAGACAAACAGTAATACTGAATTCGGATAACAGTTCTTGGGAATATTCTATTAAATAAGGAACTAGAAACAAGCAAATGAGAAGTTAACTGAAAAATATTCCAGGTTCAAACAATGCTTAACATGGCTGTGATGTATGGTAGAAACTGCAGAAGAAGAAGTTCTTCCCTGTGAAGTGAGAAGCTGAGTGCAATTTTTAGTTGCTGGAGTTATACCCATAACCCTCTTCTATTTTCAGCTTCTTCCAGGATCTTTCTTCCCTTCTGAATTCATTAAGCTTTCAAAGCATATGCCTTTGTGTTTGCACCAGCTTCTCTTATTTTTCTTTTTTTTTCCCATAATAAATTTTTATTGATATATATTTTCAAAATACAATAAAATCACACACATAATTCACTACTATTACTATCAAAACTATATACAATATCTACATGAAATGCTTCCATATAAAAATCGTCATTATTCCAAAAAAAGAAGACACCAGGGAAAAAAAACAAAGCCAAAACATTTGTAGAACTACTTTGCGCCCATACATATCATACATATTTTCAAAACATTGTTTCCTCCACATATACATCCAAACTTTAATATATTCCTAATAACAGTATTATGCTAATATAATGTTAAAAACCTTTTCCCATATTTTCGGGTTATTCATATTTTTGTTACTTTGCTTCAGGAGTAATTTATGTGCTAATATATGCTTTATAGCCACAAGCTTGAAATTATCCCATGATGTCTTATCTGGTTCTAACCAATCTGTAGCTATATATAACTTCATCAGCAAAAAAATATTCATACATATTATAGTTTGTGACCTAGAGAGCTCTCTTGGAGGAACATGTAGAATCATAACTTCCCATGATAACGTTGAACTTTGATAACCCATCTTTTGTAGTTGTGTTCTAAGAGAGTTCCAAAGTTTATATATACACTTGCAGCTCCAGAACATATGAAGAAGATCCACCGTTTGATTTGTGCAATATGGACAAGTTGGAGAATTCCTAGGATTAAATTTATGTAAACTAAGACGAGTATAATAAGCATTATTCCAAATCATCAACTGTGTATACATCAACTTTTGAAAAGAGACCAATTTTATTGTTAAATCAATTGCTTTTAATACCTGATTATCTGCTACTGTCATTTTGTTTACCCAATACCCTGACAACAGAATTTTATCCTGGAATTTTAAATCTTTAATTAATTTATTTGTTGTTGTTATAAATTTGACCTCCTGTTGGAGAGCCTGCCACAATTCAGAGCATTTATCCACAATTCCAACTACCGGTTTAAAGTTTTCAAAATGACTCAGAGCAAGTTCTCTGATTTGTCTCATGACAACCATATAACTCTTAGGAAGATTCAATTCCTGCCTAACTTGCGAAGCCGATAAAAGAAATTTATTAAAAACATCAATCAGAGTCAAATTAACTATTAATGGGAATTTACTAAGATCAATCAACTGATTATTTAGTTTAAAATTGGGATTCCTATGGAAAGGCTGAAAAACCATCATATATTGCAACAAGTCTACTGATTGGAATAAATTTTGCAAAGATGACACATATGTTTTTAAGTGGTCCATAATCCCATACTTTATCAAACTACTTTTATCCAAAAAGGGTAAAGCTTTAGGATTTATGTTCCGATCTAGAATATGCTTGTAATTCAAGACCATCCAAGTTGGTATCCACTTTGTATTAATTACCTCCTAATTAGCAATTCTTAAACACCTGTTGGCGTTCACAATTAAATAGTATACTTCAAAATTTGGTAACTCAAGTCCTCCTCTACTCTTCGGTGTCATTAATTTCTCATACGATATTCTAGTTTTTTTTGGCTCCCAAATAAATTTAGCTAGATCTTTATGAATTTGTTTAAAAACTGTCTTTGTAATTGATACTTGAGCAGACCTAAAGATATATAACATTCGTGGTAATAAATTCATTTTCACTATTGATACTTTTGCCAGTACCGGTAGTCTTAAATTCCTCCATCTGCCACAATCAGCTACTATTAGTTCCCATACTCGTTTAATATTATTACTATAAAAGTCCTTATTATCCGTAGAGAAGCTAATACCCAAATATTTGATATTTTCTTTACATGATATCTTCCCCAAGAGGGACATTAATGAAAAAGGTTTAGGGATTCTTAACGGGAAAATACTAGTTTTCTCCAAATTAATTTTATAATTAGAGACTTCTGAAAATTCGTTTATAACATTTAATCTTTTCACTATCAGAAATTGGGGTTGTACAATAAATAATAAGATCATCAGCAAATGCCGACATTACTAATTTATTCCTATAAAGTATTGGTGCATTATGATACAAATTTTGCTTAATATATAAAAATAGAGGTTCTAAATAAAGGTTAAACAATAAGGGGGACAAAGGGCAACCCTGCCGTGTACCATTTTTAATCTGTATTCTTTTAAAATAACTCCTATTAATATATAAAGTAGTATACGGATTACTATATAATATTTATAGTATCTGAATAAATTCCTGTGGCATATTGAAATAAGGCAACACATCAAACAAAAAGTTTATATCCACTCTATCAAATGCTTTCTGAGCATCTATTATAAGGGCATAAATATTAGAGTTGTTTTGTTTAGCATACATCATCATATTATGTAGTGTAAGTGTGTTATCACTAGTTTGTCTAGTTGCCATAAATCCAGCCTGTTCCTTAGAAATTAAATGGATCATAATCTTTTTTAATCTACATGCTATAATGGTAGTGAGAATTTTCATATCCACATTTATTAATGCTATTGGTCTATAATTATCCGGGCTTTGGGGGTCTAAATTAGCTTTATGTATAAAGATTGTTTTTGATGCATTAAGGTGAGGGTCACTAATTTTATTTCTGATTATGTAGTTAAATACATGAGACAATATTTTACCAAAACTATCAGCAAACTCTTTATAAAATTCAACTGTCAAACCATCAGGACCTGGTGACTTATGTACTTTCATATGTTGAATTACATATACTATTTCCTCTGAAGATATAGGTTTAATCAGATCACCTTGCAGACTCTCTTCTAATTTTGGAAAATTAATTTTCTTCAAGAATCTTTTATTCTGTTTATGTATAGACCTATCAATTTGACCCTCATAAACCTTGGTACAGATTTTTTCGAAAATATCAATAATATCCTCAGTTTTAGAATACACTGTGTCATTGCATTGTATTTCCGAAATATGTACTGTTGTTTTCGATTGATTTATAATCCTTGCCAATGCATTTGACGGTATTTGAACATTATTGGCATATTTCACTAAACACCTATGCTCCTGAAGTGTTACTCTACTATTATGCAGCAAGAAGAGATCCCTTTGACATTTCAACATTTCCTTCTCTGCTTGAGCATTAAAATTCTGAATCAGTTCTTTCTCGAGTAGCTTCACTTTTGTTTCTAATTTTTGAATATCATTGTTTTGCCTTTTCTTATAATATGAGGCTTTTGCAAAAGAAATCCTCTAATTTGAGATTTAGCTGCTGCCCATTCAATATCAGGAGTATGTTCCTGAAGCTTCATCCTATCTGTTAAACCTTTCAGATATTTTACAGTTCCATCTATTATATCCTTTTTATTTAACAGATTTGGATTAAGTGACCAGTTATAACCTCTATGCATTCTTGTATCTTTTAAATCTTTAGAAAACCTTAACAAAATTTTTGAGTGATCCGATAGATATCGAGTATGTATAACCACTACTGGTTCCAAATTAATTAATGCTTTGGATATCAAGAAAAATCTATCCTAGACCACATTTTGTGGCATGGTGAATAGAAGGTATACTTAATTGCATTATTAATATTATGTGCATAACAAAAGGGGTCATATAATTGAAAATCTTCCTTGAAGTCATTTAATGCTATCCCGGCCTGCTTATTAAATGCTCTTTGTGGACAAGACCTATCCAACTTTGGATTTTGATAGGTATTCCAATCCCCACCCACAATAAAATAATAACCATCATACTGTGTTAAGATTGGATATAATGATGTTATGAAACTTTGTTGGTCATTACATGGTGCATATATATTCAAAAGTAAAAGAGGTTTATCAAACGCATTATCCGATAAAATAACATAACACCATCGCCCATTTTGATCCACTTTAGAGTCTAAAATCTTGTCTTTGTATTGAGTTTTAATAATTATAGCTACTCCAGCACTGTTTGTCTTACCTTCTGATGCCACTACCGCTCTAATCCAGTTCTTTTTCCTAATATCATCCCACTGATCATTTAACAAGTGTGTTTCTTGTAAAAATGCAAACAGTGCTTTGTCCTGTAGCAATATGTGTAGTAACAGCTTCCTCTTCTTCAAGTTCTGGAGCCCTTTAACTTTCCATGAGTCTATTTCCCACATTGACAGGTCTAATTATTAAATAATAGTATAAAAGGGAAATTATCCAATGGATATGTATTAACTGCATACTAAACATAATCTGGAAGCATTTCCTACATCCCGTCCCCAGCCAGTGCCTACCCACTTTACCCCTGGACCAGGACTTATATAGGTCTGGTATGTAAAAAAACATGAACAAGGTTAAAAACACAAACATATTTAAAAGCTTCATGTAATAAAACTTAAAACATTTCCTAAACTTACAACCTATATATTCTAACTTAGCTACTACAAAGTCTAAACTAAACATTCCCTAACAAACACTGCTATTGCTCTACAGCTTATGTTCCAACTATTAATTAAGCAAATCTCTATTGTAAGGTATTATTACCATTTAAAGAAAAAAATTAATATATTAACTAGCTACTTATACCTACCCCAAATACCTCTTTTGGTACAATCATTATTTATATACCACTTTTATTGAGAGAGAGAAAGAAAGAAAAAAGAAACAACAAAAAAAAAAAAAAAAAACACAGACAGAAAAAAATAAATGCATCCCACATTATAATTCTGTACCATACACAGTGCCTGCAACTACCAATTATCAAGTTTTGCAATTGCATGCTTTAGTTCCTAACTATACTGACATTAGTTGTCTAATTAACACCACCCAATAGCCACTATTTACCTATTTATATTCATATATATAGTGCTATACCTTGCACCCACTGCAGATATTGCAAAAATATAATTTGGTTCAACACTATAAACATAAGGGGGAAAAAAAAAAAAAAAAACAGGAAAAACAGATGTTATTATATGCTTCACGTACATATTCTAATGTCATTTACTTGTTAAAAAAACATTAACACATTATGTCAGTTCTTTTCAGCTTCTCAAACCAGGAAACCATCAGTAATACTCGCGACGGGGGATCGCTTTCGCAGCCGGACCACAGGAAGTGTTACATCGAAATCCACACTCTCAGCTGCATTCAAGAGATTTCCTGTTTACCACTCGACGAAAAAAGTTCGTAGAGGTCATAAAAGTTTGGAAAACGGCCAGCAGACCCTCGGATTATCGCAAACAAACAGTTTTATTGCTTTTACAGAGGCCTAAACGACTTGGATTACCTAAGCCTCGAAGTGTAGTAGATACTGGATCTGACCTCAGGAGCATGCCAGTTTCAACGGAAGTTTCTTTCAGCCCTCTGATGCAGGTAAAACTTTAAAAACCTTCAGAAACACTCCCTTTGCCTCGTTTTTAGTAGAAACAGAATATTTAATCCCATCCACCATAAATGTAAGCACATTAGGATATTTCATCTGGAATTTAATTTGCTTGTCAATCAGAAATTTACAGTATGCAGATAAAGACTGCCTAGCTTGCCTTACTTGCAGTGGTAAATCCTGAGCCAGAAATATTTTACTATTTTTCCACATAACAAAGCCACCATTCTTTTTTGCAGTAAATAGTATTTTGCTAACATCTTGAAAGTTCAATATCTTAGCATATACAGGTCTAGGCATATTAGAAGCTTGTACCTCTCTCAGTGCTCTGTGTGCCCTTTCGATAACAATTTGTTTCACTCCATCAGCATCATTTAACAAAACTTCAAGTATTTGTGTTATAGTTGGTATTAGCTCTGCATACTGAATGTTTTCAGGGATCCCTCTAATAATAATATTATTTCTTCTAGACCTCGCTTCTAAATCAATACGTTTGCTTTGCATGGCTTGTAACTCCACATCATGTACCTTTGTTTTCTTCTCCAGCAAGTCTATTTTGTCCTCGGTTTCTGAAATTCTAGCCTCTGTTTTGTCCATTCTCTGCAGCAACTGATTACATAAAACTCCAAAAGTTTGTATTTGAGTAGTCAGGTCCTTTAAAGCTTCTTGTATAGGCAATAAAGCGTGGTTGATATTGTCCATGTTCAGTGGCTGATCAGTTTTAGATCTAGTCTCTGGTTTCTGTTGTTCCTGCTGTCTAGTAATTCTTTGTTTTTTCGCACTCCCATCATTTACTGGTGACTGTAATTCCGACAGCTTTGTTTTGGTAGTGTTGTTTCCATGCTTTTTCCTTCTTATGACATTTTCCTTTCCCCAAGCTGACAGGTAAAATGAAGAATGCAGACAGTCCTTTGTTTATTTCTCTCTTCAGAGCTAGCTAATCACTTGGAATCCTGATAGATAAAGACTTTTTTTTCCACTTTTTTTCCTGGTTATAGATTAATTAAGTGTAGATGCATCTTTTTTTACTTTAATTTGACATTCAAACCTCTTGGTATTGACTCAGGTTACAGATTTTTCTCAGGTTTATTGAGGAGCTGCAGGTCAGCAGTGTTTACAGAATGGCAGCCATCTTTGAATTCTTCTCTTATTTTTCTAATCATCTATATTTTATTCAGCTTGTAGGACTGTGTCTTCTGCCAAATCCAGTAAAAGTTTAAATTTTTCTTTGATCAAACGCTGCAATTCCCTTTGAACCAAACACTCTGACATTCCTAAAAGTGATACTTTTCCTCTTTTTCATCTATTTTCCACTTCAGGCATTTTATCTTTCATTTTAATAAATATTTGATTAATGTACACAGCAATGGCAGCATTTTTTTCAACTTATATTTCTATACTTTTCATTTGCTTACACTTTTTTAGGTTGATGGCCTGTTCCCCTGCTATTTCTCTTCTAATTCTGGACACCTTGCACAACTCTATCAGCATTTCAATAATTAAGCCAATGTTTCATTCAATACTGAGCTGATGCATTTTTTCTGAGATCCCTTGTTACTCTTTAATAAGTCTCCTATATTCCTTTGTAATTAAAGTAGATGAAGGTTCAACTAGAAAAAAAAAGATAAATCTTCAGTTAGATAAAGATTACATTTAAAAAACAAATGTCATGGGGCAATCTCCCACAACACCCATTTGTGGGTATGTGCTCCTTCCATTCTTAAATATACTAACCCAATAGCATCCATTAAATATGGATTGGACTTCATGACTGAGTTACCATTTTATCTCCTGTATTCATTAATGAAATGTGTTAGAGAATACAATCTCTGTACATTTCTCTGTGCATCCAGGGGATGTGCATTTTACAGTTAGGATCAGAACAACAAATCCCAGTGTACCCTTCCTACAAAACAGAACAGAAATTGTTAGATTACTTATGTTATCCTAGTACTGAAACATGGGATACCACTCCTTATCTTTATAATCTAAATAATCTAATTTGTATTGAATACCATTTGTATCTGCTTCTGATCCAGTATTAATAAATTTCACTTTATGCAGTAACTACATTAATAGTCACACAACTGTAATGGTGGAAGGAAAAAGAGGAATGGATCAGAGGGGACAGGGAAGTAAAATTTAAAGTCTCTCACCCCCTAGGAGATTTTACTCTGCATTGCTACCAAAACACAATATGTACTATCATTATCAATCCCTGAAGGTCACATAGTACATCTGTACCTGTAAGGATTCCTGTGCCAGTAGTACTAAACTGGCTTTAGATGATAATTTAAAAAAGCTTTGTATTCTTTTTCCTACATAACATATATCAAAACCCAATAATCAATATAAGTAAGTAAAAAGTAAGTAAAAAAGGCACTTTTGTTTAAATAAGTGTTTTATAAATGCACCTTATCAGATAAAAGAATAAATTTATTAATTTTATTTATTTCCAGTTTGGTTACCGGGGAAGTCCACTGGGCCAACATGACCCATTTTCAGTGGAGGCCCGGGGAGAAAAGCTCCAAGAAAGCATTGTACAAAATCTGTTACAATAAAACACAGAAGTATATAAGACAAAATTGTAAAAAGAGTTAAAAAATAAGAATATTCACAAGCACAGTTAGCAGAATTCCTAAAGAGAGATGTTACGGGTTATACAGTTTCCTTTAAGCAATGGTACTGAAGTGTTGAGTGTGGAAGTCAGTTACATATATAAAGAGAGGAATTCTGGATATGCTTGCTTAACATGCACATTTTTGAAGTAGAAAACAATTCACAATATTTACATTATTTACAAAGTTGAGTCATGTGAGCATAATTGTAGTAATTGTTAGAAGGTTAGAGGGAGTAAAGTTAAGGAGTTATAGGGAGCTTGTGAAGGGTAATAGGTATAAGACTATGGGAGATTGTAGAGACTTAAAGTATGAAAAGAAGGGACCCCTAGGGTATAGACTTAGAAAGGAGATTAAGTAGGGTGGAAGCAGGTGCATTTCCGTTTAGTGGACAGGTGTTTGAAAAGCTGGGTTTTGAAGTTCTCAGAGTTAGGAGTGGTTCTTAGTGAGGTGGGGAGGGCATTCCATTTTTTTGCCTAGAGCATATGAGAGGAGAAGCTGGCCAGCAGGATTCTTAGGTTTGTGGATAGCAATTAGATTCTGGTGCTCTGATCTGAGTGTTCTATTAGGAATATAAGGGGGAAGGATATTAGCTAGAGCAGGGCATTTTGTAGAATGAAATACAAGTCTATGTGCTGTGGATAGTTGCAGCTAGTCAAGGTGGTTTGAAAGTTCGAGCCAATGTAATGATTTAAGGGTGAGGCAGTGGTGGGTGGAATTTTTTGAATTTGTGGCAGATTTAGAGATTTTGTATCATTTTCATTCAACGAAACGCTTCCACACCAAAATTGTACAACCCTGCAAAAAGCAGTTGGATCAACCCAGAGTTCTTGCAGTGAAAGCTTAATTGACCACATACATAGGCAAAATCATTTAAAAATTATTTATTATCAAGCCCTTCAAGTTCAAAAACTTTTCTGAGGGACCTAGAATAAATGCATAAATAATATACATTTATATTAAATCACTGGTATAAATACATTCACCTATAGCTTTATAGCAAACTATGCTCAGAAGCACTATAATGTGTCTCCAAACAACCATAAAAAAGGATTCATGTACATTATGCCCCATGGAAAAGGGCTAGATTTCACTAGAAAGCATAGAAAACGATGTTTTGATATTCATAAAGATGCCTAGACAATGGTATAAGACCCTGGCTGGATTCAATAAACCCTACACAACTTGTTAAAACTGGTGTGCCATGCACACACATTAGCTCACTCATGTGTATTACCGATCAAACATGGTAAACATTGTGGTATGCTAATTACAGTATAAGCTACTGAATTGTATGCTAATCAACCAATCCAAGATGATGGAGCTATTCAACAAGCTATAAAACAATTGTGTACACTTAGTGTAGGTTTTTGCCTTGAATTCCAAAACCCTTTGGAATACAGCCACAGAAACTACACCAGAGGGAATGAATGTTAGGGACTGCTGCTGCTCTTCTGCATGTGCATGTCAACAGGCTGAGGTCTATGCTGCTGCTGATGATGGTGATGATGAAAGACCTCAGGCAAGAAGAAGAAGGGTTTTTAGACCCTGTTTAACTTTTCATTGTCTGCATGAGATGGAAATAGTAGAGCACTACAGGGTGGGCAGAGACACACTCCAGGAACTCTGCAGCATCTGTCGTCCACACCTGAAAGCAAGGACAAACCAAGGGGAACCATTCATACCTCTCAACCACTTAGATCAAAAAATCTGGACAAAACCTGAATGATGGGGGAACAAATAGGGACAGATTTGAAATATCGCTCTTACAAACTTAGAAAGTTGATAGAATAATAGGTTTTGCATTAGCATGAATTTTCTGAAGGATGTGGAGTCTTAAACTCAAATGTTTGTCATTATTTAATGGCTTCAATCTTCAGCTATTTACCAGAAAAGTACAGATTTTAGAAGGAACACACCAAAAATAGGAAGCAAAAATCTGGACATTCTGTGAAAATCTGTGCATTTGAGAAGTATGGAACCAATATCTGTGGAGACCAAGGTATGTGTCACAGGCATTAGCATTCAGGATCCTACAACAATTCCTGAATGCTATGGTACAGCATGCCAGTGACTATATATATTTTCCATGTACCCCCAAGGACACAGCTACAGCTATGCAGGATTTCTATCCCATAGCACACTTCCCTAAAGTCTTGGGTGCCACAGACTGCACACACATTGAGATCAAAGCACCACCTGGAGAACAGGGAAGAGTCTACATAAACAGAAAGATTTTCACAATATTAACTGCCAGGTTGTGTGTAATGCTAAGGGAATCATCCTGAATGTGTGTGCTGGCAACCCTGGTACTTACCATAACTCCCATATCTGGTGCAACTCACAGCTCTACCAGAGGTTTTCCAGGGGCATATCCCACAAGGCCATTTACTTGGGGATACAAGGTATGCACGTGAACCATAGCTGATGATACCCATGAGAAATAAACACACCCACAGAGGAACACTCTAATGAGGTACAAACAAGAAATATCACAGAGTGTGTGCTTGGGCTACTGAAGCCAAGGTTTTGGTGACTAGATACATCAGGGGGTGCCCTGCTTTATGATCCCAGTACTTGTGCCGAAATTATCAGTATGTGTGTTATCCCACACAGTATTATCCTGTGAAAACAGCTGCAACAACAACACCAAGGAGAAGGTGCACACATTCTACCACCACTGGCAAGATCACTGCAGCCACATCCAGATGAAGACTCAGAGGGTGAACCACCAGCTGCTATGAGTGTAGGTAGACAAAGCGATGCAGAATATGCTCTTACCCTGTCCAGGAGGCAATGAAAAGCACATATGCTGACCACCTAAGGGGGTAAAACTTTCATCCTTTGCACTTAAATACTGTAAAACTGATGCCAGGAATCACACTTAGCCTTTATTTACCTATGTAATGGCTGACTGCTGCTAGCATCAGACAAAGTTAGCCCTGAATTACAGCAGTTGTAACTGCAGGACTATCAAGATAAGTTCTGAACCTGGAACAGGAAAATAAATGGGTAAGAACATGAATGAATGGCAGATCCTTGCTTACTGTTACTTGACAATGTTCCTAAGTTGAATGTATGTGAGTTGTCCAGCAATGACATCAATATGTGACATGACTGACAGTATATTTCTGCCATTTATCAGCTAACATGTCTCATGCATCTAAAATATCCACACTAGAAAAAGCAGTATAAAGTCTAATTATCTTCACATACTGACAAGTGGAGCAATAAGCCTCACTGATGTAAAAGGTTGTAAAAAATCAGTTAAAATTTCAAAATAGCATCACCAGTATGTATACTAAGCATTCAGTTAGCTATGCACCCTGTACATCAGAAAAAAAAATACACATGTATCCCTAAATCAAAAAAATAGAAAGAAGGTAATGGCACAGTTATTATCATTTACACACGGCAGAGTTTGTAGGAGCGGGAGGCCAAGACCACACAAAAGTAGCGAGTGTGTGTGTGTGAGTGTGTGTGTGTGTGTGTGTGCGTGCGTGCGTGTGTGTGTGTGTGTGTGTGTGTGTGTGTGTGTGTGTGTGTGTGTGTGTGTGTGTGTGTGTGTGTGTGTGAGTAAGAAAGACAGGTAGGCAGAAATGCAGCTAATTATCAAATGGCCACTGAAACAGAGTGATCTGCAAACCTCATGAGTGCCTCATGTACCTGCGTAGTCACAACCTCAGTGTTAGATTAAAACTCTGCACCCCTCTACTGTGCCTATGTTTGTCCATCAACATCATCAGAGCCTACCAGTCCTCTGACATCATGTGATAATAAGCAACAAAGACAGAAATGAAATTAGTACCCCACTAAATACTAAACCAACATAGATGATAAAAAAGTAACACCAGTCTCACAATCATTACACCCTCCTCACACATACAGATATTTATATAACTAAATAATGCTTAGTAATAAGCAAATAAACATTTGCTTACCATGGGCAGATATCTCCACACTTTGCAGGGAGAATAATCCTGGAAGAAATGAAGCAAGGAAAGGATGGCAATTAAGCATCACGATGAGAATAACACAATCACCTATATGTGCTGTAAGGAATAGCTGAAACTGAAACTTGGCTGAGACATCCACCCACACCTATGTGCACTGAGCAATTCTCTTGTATAACTCTATTGCTGATCGATAGGTACAGATAGAAAACAAAATGTTTCACAGGAAGCAGTAGTCAAATCATATATTTTATTCTACAAACAAATATAAATGTTGCTATATGTAAGATTACCTGGAAGCTGCTCCCAAGTCACATTTGTCCTCCCAGCCACTTCAGCACCAACATCAAGCACACGGTGTGCAGTCTCCACTGAGCTTTCTGGATCTCTAACAGTGGACAGGAACTCCTCATTTGGTGTCAGTGGTGGCTCGGTAGCAGGACCACTCACTGTAGTCAGCTGTTCTTGGGCAACTGCAGTTGCCCTCCTCTAGGCTGATGAAATCATATCAGTGGCCCAGTGCCAGACCTGATCATACTTGCAGCTGTAATGTCTTCTTCTTCTTTCAGCTTTTCCCGATTAGGGGTCACCACAGCGGATCTTCTGTCTGCTCATGATTGGCAGTGCAGTTTTACAGTGTTGAGTTGCCAGCCCAGCACCCAACCTTCCACAGAAGGCACACACACGCACACACTCACACCTAAGGCCAATTTAGAGTGTCCAATCCACCTACTGCATGTCTTTAGGATGTGGGAGGAAACTGGAGCACCCGGAGGGAACCCACGCGAGCACAGGGAGGACACGCAGACTCCGCACAGAAGGCACCCCAGCTGAGAATCAAACTGGAGAACCTCTTGCTGTGAGGCAGCAACGCTAACCGCTGCACCACCGTGGCCACCCATACTTGCAGCTGTGACTACCGACTGCATTTACATCATTGACTAACTGATTCAAAATCTCCTTTCTGGCAGCCATATCCCCATGGCCTCTCACAAGCAGAAAGGCTCCATGCTGCCTCAGAGCCTGTATTATGCCCTCATTTTCAGCATCACTGGAAGTATTTTTTGTGGAATTGTAGGCTTGGGTGCCATAATTCTATGTGACATAAAAAAGAAATGGATAATCCAGATAAATATTACATAACTAATATATTTCTTACAAAAAATAATGACTCCATGTACCTTTTTGACAACATTAAGCACTTGAAACATGCTTTTCATTTAGTACAACTGAATGTTAAGGGGGCTGTCCCACCTACCCCTAATACACAAACAGAGGTTTGTACAAATCAAGGAATGCCACAGAAATAACAAATATATATTTTCCACAAAATTATCAGGATGTCTTCACTTTTTCAACATAAAAGTCAGTTTATGGATGTCAGTCATTTTTCACTGTGCCCACCACTCCCGTCGAGGTTGACCTTGACCATCTGAGAAGTATAATGCCAGTGTCAATGACATGTACCTTACATTTATCCCCAATGACATAGGACATTGAAAAATCAAATGTTAAAAATATAGTTGTGCTGAATGTATAACCTGTCTATCTCACAACTGTAAATGCCTGCCAAAACTGCTTATGCCAACAGTGAAGTGTAAGAAGTGCATACAGATAAAAGTTCCATTTTCTCTTAGGTATATAAATACATTTGTAACATTTTATAAAATATAGAATGTACTTGAATAATACCAGTATACTTTAGCAAAATGAAGCCTTCTCTGCAGAGAAATCACCTTCAAAGGAATTTGATATATGTGTTCACGTATCCTGTCTCTAAGTTTTCTATCTGTCTTGCCCACATAAAATCCATCACATGCTACGCAAGTAGCAAGGTAAACCACATGCTCAGACTGGCAAGCTGCAGAGACATGGAACTCATAACTCATACCATTTGATGGGTGCACAAAATTACCACTAGAGTTTATAAAGTGGCAAAAATTACAACTAGTGCAAGGAACTGTACCAAAAGTATCATAGGCATTCTCCTTCCTACCTTTCTTAGGATAACATAGCAACTTCTTCAAATTGAACCTGTTGCTATACACAAAACTTGGTGTAACCCCTACCACCTCTCTAACCACCGTTTCCACAGTCAGTGAACACATATATCAAATTAAGGTTAAGTCAACAGTAAATGCACTATCTAAGCATGTATTAGAGAGAGGCGACACACATATGTTCACTTTCAGAGTCATTGAGATGTTATCTACAGGTCCTAGAGGTGGTGACACTAGGAACCGCACTGAAACACAGGAGGCTAAATGGATAATTCGGTTTGGGGCAGACTTTTATCCAGGTCTTAATGAACGTAATGAACATTCTGAATGAATGTACCCTGAAACCATTTTTGAAATCTAGAAGGCTTTGATAGAATTAATTGTTCACCAGTTGGTGAAGACCATCATATTTTATATTGTGTATAATAGGCACATGATATTTGTGTCCTTATGAAATGAGAGCATTTATTGGTTTGAGCATATATCTTCATTAATATTTATGCATTTGTATATTGTGACTTAGAAAAATATATATATTTTTATACTTTTTTATATATCTTTTTATATATTTTTTCATACCTTTTTCTTTATGTATTTTTTATATATTTCTTACATATTTGCATATACTTTTTATGCATATTTTTATATGAAGCATATGTGCAGAATAGATGGTGATGCAATTAATGTTTTTAGAATAAGATGTCCGATAAGACTATGAGCTTGTCACTTTAAGAAAATGTTTGAATTCATGTTTTTGGCGCTTTTTTTAATATATAAGGAGTTGTTATCAGTGATGCATTATGGTCTGATGAAGCCCTGTTGGGTGAAAGAGCTTACCGGATTTATCTGTTTGTTTCAATAAAAGACTTGTATTGGATGGAATTGCTGCCCTTGGATGTGTTTTAAAATTTACCAGCCGTGTTTCGCTCTGATACCTGATTTTTGCTATTTTTACCATTTGGTGTATTAGTAATGACCATATTTGGCAAACACTTCTTCTGTGGCAATGACAAAACAACACCTATGTGGAAATATATGTATCCTCTTTTTTACATAGGTTTGAATCCCACATTGTACAGATTATGTTTATCAGTGTGTAAGGCCTCACAAAATATGTGTCAAGCCATAAAATTAATACTCCCAAATTCAAGTCTTAAAAGTCAAGTAATTTAACATATCACTGTTGACCATTGGACAAACTGTTGTCAGGTATAGCAACATATATGCCATAAAATAATGCCAAATGTCACATTATCTTTCCTTTTTCATAAACTGCCTTCCTCTTTGTTTGGCAATAATGCTCTCCACTTAACATCGTGCAAACACAGTCAGCATGGTTGTGTGAGTTTGCTCATTAGCCGTAAAGCGCAATATCATGAATTGGCAGGAAAACACTTTTACTATTGTTGGAGGACCTGTACAGACATGTCAAAAGCTAAGAAGAATGGTGCCAATTCATGGCACAAATGTGGGGTGTGAAGGAGTCAAAAATATTTGTTGCACTCATCATAAAATGTTACTGCTATAGGCTGCTGCAGGGAAGCTTTATCTGTTCCAGTACAAGGCTGAGGCCTGGAACAGTCTAACCAAAGCTGTCTCCAGTGCAACTGGTATACCACGCACTGACGAACAATGCAGGTACCATTATAATGGCCTACAACAGCACAGGCAGGCACAGCTCAATCAGTGGATGGATGAGTTTAGAACTGCTGACATCCCACAGTTGTTTAGGTATACTGATAAAGCAACTTTAAATGTTATGGAAAGCTGTGGATAACCAAGAGTTGTATGTATAATGCTTTCATGTCTCTTTTTATTTCCTTCTTTATGTTACAATTGTTTAGGAAATTTCAGTGATTAGGCAGTCACATGCTGAAAGATTAGAAAGACTCAAGCGAGGTAAGTGGTATTTATGCAGCTGAAATGAACATGATCGTATTAAAATGATATGTTACTAGCAACTTAAGCATGCAGATCTTAACTGTAAAAGCAAGAATGCATGCTTTCTTCTGTACCACTTGGTAACTATATTAGGCAACTGTAATAGTGTATTCAGATTTGGTGGGTTCAATTCCTACAAGTAATAATTACATTCAAGTTACTAAAATACATATTTTTTAATTTTAATTCCAGCAAGACAGGCTTTAATGCCATGCTGCTAACTTAATCTGTAGTGCATTTAAAACCATAAAAACAGAGAAACTAGTGGTCTTATAACTTTGTTGATGAGCTCAGTCACAATAATTTCCAAAAATCATGAAACCCTGGTAGTGTTCCTAAGCAACACGCCTTTATTTATCACAGACAAGCAAGTGTAACAAAATGTAAATTCCTATGTGGAGTGCTAACAGAAGTCACTTAACTGAAGTTTTTTTTTTTTTTTTGACAATAGTGTCAAGAGTTTGACTCTAGATGCATCTCTCATAATTTCTTAGTGTGATAACACGTGTATGATATATTTAATCACCCACATATTACAATTTACAAAAGGTATGATTTTTCGTGGAAATATATTGACTACTGCCCAAAAATGAATACCTGAAGTGACATCTATCCCTATTGCTGTCACATATTTATCTAACCTTGTTTGGCTTGTCATAAGCCTGTTGTCCCTCTCCTAAGCCTTCTCTACCCTTATGTCAGTCATTTCATCCTTCAGAACATGTATTGTTAATAATAACAACAGACTAAAAAAAGACCATTAAAGTGCCATTAAACAAAACACCGCCAGGTGTATGATCATCTCTCCTTGTATTCATCCCCAGCTCCTCCTTACATGTGTGTGGGTTCTTGGATGCAGACTGATCTGACAGTGCTGATGGATAATACTAACATGTTACCTTAATTCAATAGTTTAGCAGTGCTCATGTAATATGGAATGTTTTAAAATCATCTGCAGGATTCTGTTTGTGACATGTTTAGGTGATGATGGATAAAATCGTCATGTAATGTGATGTGGATACTGTCCTTACTTTGACAAAGCTTACTGCACACACTTTTAACGATATCTGGCCATACACAAATAGTTCGCATATGTGCTGAGTCAAATAATCACTTCAAAACACGTACTACTCCTTGTTATATCTACACACAATTAAATTGTGATGTTCAGTGAGGCCTGCAAAGCAGCTAATAGTTGTACAACTGTATAGAGGTAGGCATCGGTAAAAATTGTGGAAGACACATACTTTAATGTAGTCATTGTTTGTCACATTTTCAGTCATGATCACATTTACTTAGCTAATGCCATTCTGACACCATCTGTAAAAAAAGAAAATTATTTGGATTTGAACCCTGTCTCATCTGTGCTCTAACAAGGTGCTCACTGCTGTTACACCTGGTGCCACAGTGCAATCTAGGCCACAGGTGTATGTTTTACACTTAGTACTGTCCAGAATGCTGACAGCTGTGCATTGCTGCTTAGCCTGTCTGTGCAGAGTGAGGCGAACCAATTGAAATATTGCTATCTGTTTCCATTTAAGCAGAAAACCATGTTTGCTTGTCACTTAACTCTGTGCAAACAGTGGAGGCAGTTGCAACAGTTCTTAATGTTAACAAAAGTTATGACACAGCATTTCAAATATAAACTGCAATATGAACAGCATAGTATCTGCCAGCTATTTCTCCCATAATATATCTTCCTAACTACTTCACAAGTTCAAACTGTATTCATGAAATGAGAATCTTTCATGTACTAACACTTTGTCATTGTTTATGCAAATCAGTTTCTCTGCAATGCGCTATGTAAACAGGTGTTTGGCATGTCTTTTTTATGGTTATTGTCCAGTTTTCTTACGTCACATCAAAAGGCATTCATAAACAAAAAAGAAGGGATGAGACTTGTTCTTCACTGAAGACATACTTACTCAGATGCATGTGTGACCTGCATCAAGTCACTTGCAAATGGTATCTCAGTAATTGGTCAACTGTCAAATACACTATAGAAATAAAGAGCAAAACTGCACAGTTACATTTCTTATGACACT
The DNA here is from genome assembly GCF_019279795.1 of Protopterus annectens. NCBI lineage: Eukaryota > Metazoa > Chordata > Ceratodontiformes > Protopteridae > Protopterus > Protopterus annectens. The sequence continues at coordinate 1,960,504,422 of NC_056735.1, forward strand.
GAATATTAGTTATGACTGATCAAATTGCATTGATATTGTCAGAAAAATCTAGTCCTGTAGATATCTATTCATCAGAATATGAACACATACACCTTAAGACTTGCAGTACTGCTATTTCCAAAGTTTGTGTGTGTGTGTGTGTGTGTGTGTGTGTGTGTGTGTGTGTGTGTGTGTGTGTGTGTGTGTGTGTGTGTGTGTGTGTGTGTGTGTGTGTGTGTATGCTTGTGTGTGTTATCTAAACAATATACTGAGAAACAGGTACTTGTATGTCTCAGTTCTGCAATATTTATTCATGACAACTTACTTCACCTAAGTTACCAGGATGTTTTTAAATATATTTTTGTACACTGCAATTCCAAAAGCATGTCTGAAGTCCAACCTTTGCATACAAGTGTCATAGCAGTATCTGTTACCTGCAAAATTAGGATGATGTTATCCTCTATAAAGACCACTATGACAATGATAATATCCGACTTCTGTGATGTAGCGAATAAATACTTTGTTCTCCACCTGGACTAACTAGTTAGGTAGGGGTTCAAACTGTACAACAGTGAACTTGTGTGTGTGCCTGTATGTCTAGCTGTTTGTGAAGAGCATGAGTATATGTCCTAATGTCCTCACTCAGAAGAAAATTTTACAGTGGTACAACTACAAACTAATTTCATACAGCCTTCCTAAATCTTCTTCTCACCATTCACTGATGCTGTCATCTGCTATAAAATGTTCTCTGAAAATACAAAAGTCAGACTTGTGCCATGGCACTAGCATAAGTACTGTGTTTTCTCGTTTGTGTAACTAGGTAGGCAGGAGTTCCAAAGTCATTGTAGTCAACCTGAGTGTTTTCCATAACTCCCATTCTGAGGGTATTTTTTGAGTAGCATGTGAGACACTCATACCAACATCTTGCCATATGCTGATGATGTCATCTGCTATAATGTGTTCTCTGATGATATAAAAGTCATACTTGTGTTGTGGCACTAGCATGAAGTGCTATGTTCTCTAGCTTGTTTACCTAGGAAGATGGGGGCTTGAATCTCAGTGCAGTAAACTTGTGTGCATTCAGTCAACTATCAATCAAGACACTTTTGGAGATGTATTTGAGACTAGCATATTCTTCTCACCATACACTGATGATGTCATCTGCTATAAAGTGTTCTCTGACAACATAAAAGTCAGACATCTACAATGGCATTAGCATTAAGTATGCTGTTCTCTAGTTTGTATAACAAGGTAAGTAGGGATTCTAATCTCACTGCAGTCAACTTGAGTGTGTGTGTGTGTGTTCATTCAAATATGAGTGCGGAGACAATTTTACACTAGAATGCAACTCCACATCTATGTCATTCACTCCTGCTGATATCCTCTTCTCAGCATACAGTGATGCTGTCATCATCTATAAAGTGCATTGTGACACTGTTAAAGTGGTGGTGCTAGAGATGTGTTGTATGGAATCTAAGTTGTATGCCTACATAGGCTTAATATTCAAATCAAACTTCAGTCAACTGCTGTGTGTGTGGTTGGTATTGTATTATGTTCATTATATGATCTTTTAGGTTAATATGTTCATAGGTCGATACTATTCTATTGGTCCAGAGGCCCTAATAAGTCTAGCCAAGAATTTTACCCATGTTCCCACAAAGTCAACACCTGTTTTCCCTGTCCAAGAGGGACACAGGTGGGATTTCATGGGTATATATTTTGTTTTCCATCCAGTCATCCAGGTTCCTTTCAAAGAGGGCTAGTGAGATACTTTGTTTGACATGGAGAGGGAGTCTATTCCACAGATGGGGGAGTCATTGGGACACAAATTTATCCCACCAAGTTCTATTAATGTCACAGACCAGGTTGAGGCCTTGTGTGTGGGTTGAGCGAATGGAGTTTGACTTATGGATATGCAGCAAATCCATCAAGGCTTGAGTCTCAGACAGCCTTGTATGCCAGGAACAGGTCACCTCTGAGCAGTCTGTATGAGACTGAGTACAGGGACAGGGTTTGTAGCCTATCTGTATAGGATAGGTGTTTGAGACTCTGGATTTTCCTGGTCAGGAACTTCTGTGGTCTCTCCATCTGCTGCATGTCCTTGACAAGGTACATACCGAAGGGGGGAATTGTACTCAATAATGGGTCTGATAAGTGAGGAGCACAGAGATTTTATGACCTCCTTGCTCCTGAATGAAATACCCTTACTTATGAGGTTGGCCATGTAGAAAGCCTTCCATACAATGGAGGCAACATGGTAGTCAAAAGTCAGGTTGTTATCCGCCTGGGTGCCCAAGTTCCTCATGAATGATCGATTGCTTAGTATGTTGTTATTAATGTGATAATTAATGTGATAACTAGTGGAGATGCCATTTTCCCCTAATGGGATAATGATGAATTTCTTGGCATTCAGTTTGAGGCCATGCTTCAGGCACCAGTCATTAGTTTGGGTAAGGCCTTCTTGGAGGATGTTCACATCCCTAGGGGTATTTATAACAGTACCCAGCTTGCAGTCATCTGCAAACATGGCTAGCCACAGACCACTGGTTTTGGCTTTTACCTCAGAAAAGTATATCCCAAACAGTAGAGGCCCCAAGACCAATCATTGGAGTATGCCACTTGTTACGGGTCTGCTACTAGAGGTGGCTACCCCTATTTTGACTGAGTGGGTCCTATCAGTGAGCCAGTTAGCTACCCATCTGGTAACATACAGGTTGATGCCTAGCTGGGAGAGTTTATCTATTAGCCCAAGTGGGGAATAGTCAAAGGCTTTGGCTAGGTCAAGGTAGGTGGTGTGCGCTGTCTTCCCCTCATCCATGGCTTTGGTGACTGTTTTGAGGAAGGTGACCAAGTTTAACAGGCATGACCTCCTGTTAACAAGATCAAACTGTGTGGGATAAAACATTCGGAGGTTGCCAATGTCCTTGTTTATAAGGGCCATGATAATGCATTCCATGGCCTTGCAAATCAGGCTAGTTAGGCTGATGGGCCTATAACTGCCTGGGTTAGTGGACACTACACCTTTATGTAGAGGGATGACAGTGGCTGTTCTCCATTCCACTGGGACAAATCCAGTGCACAGACTTTGGTTGAATAGGGTGACTAGTGGTGCTGAGAGCTCATGCCTGAGTTCATGTAGGACACAGCCAGGGATGTTGTTGGGTCCCATGGAGGCTGTATTTCTTCCCATTGAGAGGGCATTAATGACCTGCTCCCTGGTAATGAGGGGATGGCCAGGTGCTGGGGGTGTCCTAGGTTACTGATGGGGGACAGGGGGGTGAAGTTTTCATTGAACCTGTCTGCCAGCAGGTTGGCTATATCTATGGCATTTGTGTATGAGGTATTCTTGACCATCAATTCAGAGCAGATTTGAGAGTTACCTTTGAGATTGTGGACATATGTAGAGAAGGCCTTGTGATTGTCCTTAGTGGATGTGGCCAATTTGGACTGAAAGTTAACCTTAGAGGATTTCTTCAGTGACCTTATTTGCTTGTACAAAGGAGAGATTGCTTCCAACTTGGCACTTGCTCCTTCTTGGTCCTTGACAGCAATTTTTTTCTTTTATTACAGAGTCTGTTTATTGCTGCTGTCCACCAGACAGGTTTACTCTTCTTTGAGGAAGATGATTTGATCCTGTCAGGTATTGCTGAGTCCATGCAGCTATATAGGTGCTCATATAGTTTTTTAGTGTAGACTTGGACATTAGTACTTGCTCCAACTGAAGGGATGGTGGCTGTGAAGCTGCTTATATCTGCTCTCAGGAGGTTGTAGTCAGCTTTGGAAAAGTTTCCTTGTTTGACTCTGGCAAGGGGGGGATCAGGGGAGATGGTGACTTTGAAAGTGACTGCTTTATGGTCGGATCTTAAAAAGGCAGATGACACTGTAGGGGTGTTACAGTGGCTACTCATGTTGGTTAGTACCAGGTCCAGGATATTTTCACCTCTTTTAGGGGTGTCAGTCAGCTGAGCCAATGAATTGGCATTGACAAAGTCGAGGAATCTCTGGGCATTCGTGTTTGAACTAGAAGAGGTTTTGCACTCTATGGTTGGGTAGTTAAAGTAGCCCAGGACAGAGTAGAGGGTTGAATTTTAATGGATTCAAGTAAGTCCAGATAGGTGGAATGGGCCTCCTGAGTCATGGTTTAGGGTCTGTGGCTAGCTATGATTTGAATAGGTGTTTTGTCAACAGTTAACTGCACCTCCTTTTGAATCTCTTTTCATTTGACTCCCACTCAGGAGAACCTTTAACATAGCCTCATGAACCCAGCATCCTCTTTTTCCCTCTGTCTACATAATATCCTTTCTGCAGAACACTGGAGGATGTCATCATCTCAAAGATGCACACACACATCGTGAAGCATAGCCCTTCCATGACCTTCTGCAAGCCATCCCAAGACCACTGGATGTGTGACTGCTAATTCTGTTATGAGGTAATGCACATGTCACATATGGACAGAGGGAGGTGGTATGTAATAGAATCAAACACAAACACACATATGCACATACCCCTACTATCTGCCACTCTCTCTTCATATATATAAGGTATAATTATGGCTTGGATTTATGTGATGCTGGCCTTTAGCTTAGTCATTTCCTATGACCCTATGAAATTTGCACATGTCAGTGCTGCATTCATTCACATGTGCTGTGTTGAGGTGTAGATGTATGGTAGTCCTACAACAGTACACTCCAATCTGTGATTTGAGGTAAAGAATTGATGGCCACTGCTGCCATTTGATTTCATGTTCCATCCCTAGCAGATGTAGTAATATGCCTCCTGAGGACTGCTGACATGGGATGATGCTATATAAATATATATATATATATATATATATATATATATATATATATATATATATATATATATATATATATATATTGTTGCCTTAGTAAGGCCTGTGTTCTTGTGGAGTATATTAACATTCTACGCATTTCTCATTCAACCATCACAGTGATACTTTCATTATGGTACAGGTGTGCATATGTATACCTACTATCATGAAATGCTATATGACATACAGCAATATTACATCATACTGATTACATGGGCACGTACACCTTGTTTCATCCACATGCTGTAATGCTGTTATATACACAAACATATAGCCAGTATAGATTCACTTGCTACATTGGGGATTTTATTGTATGCACAACTGTGCTGCTGTTCACAAGGATTATTCACATTTCACCCAACATCATCGTGTGGCTCTCAGAACTTGTGTCATTAACTCTTCTTTATGAATCACATCCACCTCATTTGCAATGTGTCTATATATGGTATCAGAGTACACAGATGGATAGCACCACCCATACTCAGCTGGAGGCAATACACAGCCTGCTATCTGACAGATTTGGATAAAATGTTACTGCTCTGTCCGCAGTGGTCTTCACCAAACCTATACATGCCAGCATTACTCAACATATTTTCTCAACAGAGTAGTTCATCTGTGAGCTCTCTAAGGCTATAACTATGGCATCATTGGGTCCTGACAACATCTCATGTTGCCTTATCAATAAAATTGAAACATTCCCTAGCAGACACAGCTGGATCCCTACTTAACCACAGCCTCCAGACAGGCTATTTTCTGGCACAATGTTAGAAAGCAACAGTCTTCTGTTTAAACAAGGCTGTGGGGGGAGGTGGGCAACCATCACCCAACACAGGGCATTATAGACCCATAAGCTTGACTAGCCTCATCGTTAAGCCAAGGGAAAGAATCATTATGGACCTTATCAACAAGAACATAGTTAACCTCCTGACTGTAACCAACCCATTTTTGATTTGTTAAGGCTAGATCATGTCTGAGAAATTGGTTGACTTGTTCAAGAAGGTCACCAAGATCATGGATGAGGGAAAGAATGTGCATCCCACATAACTTGACCTTGCCAAGGCATTTGACAGAATTACACACTCAAGTATTACAGAGAAACTGCCTCAGCTGGCCACAGACCACTACGTCACCAAGTGTGTAGTCCAATCGATCACCAACCAGACACATACTGTCAATGTGTTTGAATTCTCTTGTAGAAAAGGCCAGTGAGCAGTGCATTACCACAGTGTTCTGTACTAGGCCCTTTTCTGCTTATTTAATTTACAGAAGTCAAGGCAAACTTAGACAGCCTTTGTCCAACAAATTTTGTGGATGACTGCAAATTGTGGACAATCCTTGAATCCAGTAACAGTATTAATATACTGCAGAAAGTATTTCCACACTCAAATGATTGGTGTCAGAGAAATGGAAACATACTAAATGGCTAAAAAAGCATAATTATCCCCCTTTGTAAAGGAACTACCCAAGATAATTGCAATATAAACAGAATAACCCTGTAAGTAGATCCAGGCTACTCAGATAGATAGTAATCGGAAGTTTGACCAACATGTCTCCATAATGGTGATGAAACCCTTATATGTGGCACAACTCATAAGTTTGGGCATGTCATCCAGATCAAAGGACATTGTGATTCCATTATACTCTGCCCTCATCACAATAATAATTGAGAACAATGACCCTTTTGCATGTAACTCACTGTACATCTGTAACAGCTGGAGCAACATCAGACTTTTGCATGAGGAAGATACAGGGTGTAACAAACAAGTCCTACTAGGAAATCTTGAAAGCCATATCAAGGTATTCTGTCCCCTACAGACTAATAAGGGCCAATTTCTGTCTGGGGCTACAGGACAGTCACCAATCTGACCCTGATGGAAATATTACAAATTTCTAAACAAACTGCTCAAGGGTCACTCATTCCAGGAATGTTAACCTAGCCTCTGACATAATAATCAGGTTTAAGAGTTAGAAATATTTCTCAGATACTACCCTTTCTCTGGAACAAGCTTCACATTCATGTAAAGCAAAGTCCTTTCCTTACATCAGTGGATGGTTAATGGTAATTGTACTCCTGGTGTTGCGCCCATGTCCCTCGTGGATAGCGGCAGTTGGTCTTACATACCATAGCATAGGTCATAACTATGTGAACTTTGTTAATGTAGATATTTATTTATTTATTTATTTATTTAGTTTAGCGAGTAATGTCTGACTGGGCATGAGGCCCATTTTCAGCAGAAGCCAGGGGATAAAATCTCCATACATAAAATAGACAGTATTAAACAATCAAATTGAACATGTATTAATCAACAATGTAAAAACAAGTCAGTAAAGAAATTAGTTATATAGTAATAATTAGCAAATAATTAAATTTAATAAAAAATTATACAGTGATAAAAACTGACTGCATGAGTTAATAGTGAGAACAGTGATACAGTAGTTGCAAGACAGAGAAATGCAGTCTACATTACAGTTAAAGACAAAGCAGTATGTATGTATGTATACATTGATAACTGAAACCAAGTGTAGAAACAAGACAGCCTTCAGCAGTTAATAGTTGTAGCTGTAATAATGAGCTACTTTAGAGTAATGTAAGGGAGTAGTAGGTAGCTTAACCTAAGATATTTACAATTCTATAACTCATGTTAAATATGGCTAGGCTTTTTTGTGATCTTGGAACATTAGCCTAGTACTCTCCTATGAACCTATGAACATATGAAGTCCAACTGTATAATAGCTGCAGCTATAGTACATCATATCAGTATTACCACTTGATATTTTGCATGCAGGTCAGGATTTCATAGCAGTATAACATTTTCAATGACAATGTCGGGGGGGCAGTTATCATGTTAAGTATGTCTTAAGGTTTGATAAGTGCTTATAGACTGTGCTGCATGTACTGTTTCATATGTGAACAATATCACACTGACAGCTTCTTCGCTCATTCACACTAGACTTTGCACTGCTGTAGTTTCTCTGCACATGAGCATAGCTGATGCATTGCCATCAGTCTCACATACTGCTGTACCATGTATTATAATGCATCACTTCTTAAGTCACACATCAATTGCAGATGTTTTTGACAATATCTGTTGCTATTACATGCAACATATGCATGCAATACACAGCTGCGCGTAGGGAATCCACTGTGTGTGTGTGTGTGTGTGTGTGTGTGTGTGTGTGTGTGTGTGTGTGTGTGTGTGTGTGTGTGTGTGTGTTGTTATCCTTATGGCCAATACCTATGTCAGCCAGGAATCGTTCAGTCAAGTGTATTACATTTGGCACAGTGAGCTTCCACATATCTTGTCCGCCATGCAAAACTATTCTATGTGATACATACCTGTTAGGAATTGACAATGCAGATTTCCCTTCAAGGTGTTGTACAAGATGCATGTGTGATACATCTTTCTGTAATGCAACCAGTAAATACACAGCTCAGTGACAACACTGATGGCATGGATTTGATTCTTGCAGGTGTGGCTTGTGGCTTGTGTCATGCAAACCTCTCAACGGGACAGGATTGCCCCAGAATTCAACTATAAGTTTAGCACTGTCCCTCTTAACTCCTACAAAGACTGTTTATTTTTGGAAAAGGGGTGGTGAATTCCCCCTAAAGAATGCTGGCAGTCTATACAGTTGTACACGTCTATTCCTGTAGAACATGTATAACAAGATAAACTCACATATTCTGGCAATGTCACAGATTAATGTTGTTAATGTTTTAATATTGTTCCTGATTGTGTCAGTTTCTGTCAACAGTTGCACATGATTCTGTTGCTATGTGTCCATGATTGGTTATAAGGTGAACTTACATCTCAGTCATATTCAAGCAAGTCGTTTTGCAGATCTTCACATCATGCACATACCCCCTATTGTATATACTATCCTTGCTAAATGTTCTTTCCAATGAGCATGCCAGTGATATTTATATCACAGCCATTCATCTTCACTGACATGCAGCCTTGTGTGACAATCACATATATATCCAAAGCTGACTACAGCCTCCTGAGGGATGGTATAAACAGCTTCACAGCCCCCTCCCCCTCTCTAGGAACTGGCACCAGTATCCAAAACTATATCAAATTGCTATATGAACATTTATATAGGTACATGGAATCAGGAATACCTGACAGGGCTAAATCATCCTCCGCAAGGAAGAATAAACCTGTCTGATGGACATCTGCAATAAATAAACTCTATAACAAAAGAAAAAAATGCTGTCCAGGGCCAAGAAGGAGCAGTCACCCAATTGGAAGCAATCTATCCTTAGCCTAAACAAGGAAATAAGAGCAATAGTGAAATCCTCCAATGCAAACTAGAGACAATCATAAGGTCTTCTTCACATATGTCCATAATCTCAAATGTAGCACCGAGATCTGTTCAGAACTGGTGGTCAAGGACACCACATATACAAATGCCATAGATATAGCAAACTTGCTTGCTGACAGATTCAGCAAAAATGTCACCCCTCTGTCCCCCCATCAGTAAATCAGGACATTCCTAGTACCTGCCCCCTTCCCCTTATATCTAGGGATCAGGTCATCACTGCTCTCTCAAAGGCAAAAAATACAGTCTCCATGGGACCTAATAGCATCCCAGGCTGCATCATACATGAACTCAGACAGGAACTTGCAGCACCACTAGGCACCCTATTCAACCAAATCCTGAGTACCGACTTTGTCCCAGCTGAGTGGAGGACAGCCACTGTCATCCCTTTACGCATCCACTGATCTGGGAAAATTAGACCCATCAGACTAACTAGCCTGATCTGCAATGACATGGAATGGATTATCATGGACCTCATTAACAAGGACATTGGCAACCTCCAAACACTTGATCCCACACAGTTTGGCTTCATCAAGGGGAGGTCATGTCTGTTAAATTTGGTCGAATTTTTTGAGACAGTCACCAAAGTCATGAACGAGGGGAAGGCAGTGCACACCACCTACCTTGATCTCGCCAAAGCCTTCAACATTATTCCCCATTTGGGAAAAATAGATAAACTCTGTCAACTAGGCATCAATCCATATGTTACCAGATGTGTAGCTAACTGGCTCACTGATAGAACCCACCTAGTCAAAGTAGGGGAAGCCACCTCAAGCAGTCGACCTTTATCGAGTGGCATAACCCAGGATTTAGTCTTGGGGCCTCTGTTATTTGGGATATACTTTTCTGAGGTGCAGGCCAAAATCAGTGATCTATGGATGACCAAGTTTGCAGATGACTGCAGGCTGGGTGCTGTCATCACTTCCCCTAGTGATGTGGATATCCTCCAAGAGGGTCTCACCCAAACAAATGACTGGCGCCAGAAACATGGCCTCAAGCTGAATACAAAAATCATCCCCACAAATTATCAAATTGATAACAACATCCTAAGCATGCAGTCAGTCATAAGGGATTTGGGCACCCAGATTGAAAGCAGCTTGATTTTTGACCACCATGTTGCTTCCATTGTACGGAAAGCGTTCTACATGGCCCACCTCATAAGTAAAGGTATCTCATCCAGGGACAAGGAAGTCATAACATCCCTGTATTCTTCCCTTATAAGGCCCATTATTGAATACAATGCCCCATTTGGCATGTAGCTCTCAAAGCACATGCAGCAGCTGGAGAGACCACAGAGGTTCCTCACCAGGAGAATGCGGGTCTATATCAGAACATCAAAGTATTAAAACTTCGAATGTTCTGATATCGAACACTAGTCAGTGAATGCTAAGAATAGTGAAGCTGCAGAACAGCAAATTCTTTCCTCGGGAAAATATTCAGTTGGCTGTTTCTGTGGCTTCACTATTCTTAGCGCTGTGGTGGAAAGTTACGGGATGGGTTCAGGTAAGTGTGCGATTGTTTGTACGTTAGGGTTAGGGACGGGTTAAGTGAGTTAAGGTTAGGGTGTGGGTTAGGCATGTGTGCAATAATGACAGACTTTAGGGTTAGGGGCGGTTTAAGTGAGTTAGGGTTAGGGTGCAGGTTAGGTGAGTGTGCGATAGTGACGGACCTTAGGGTTAGGGTTTGGGTTAAGGTAAGTGGGTAGATAGTAGTGTATGTTTAGTTTTGTGTAACGTTAGATGTAGGAATTTAAGTGTATGTGTGTGGTTGCTGTTTGTTTGATGTGATTGTGTTGTGCGTATGTGTTTTGGAGCAGCAAATTATTTCCATGGGAAAAAATTTGCTGTTCTGAATGTTTGATATTTTCATGTTTAGATGTTTTGGGGCTGATGAAATAGCGTTCGCTATTTTCAACTTTCGATAACGTGATATAAACGCGAGAATACAGAGCCTCAAAAATCTGCCATACACAGATAGGCTAAAAGCCCTATCCCTCTACTCTGTTTCATGCAGACTCATCAGAGGTGACCTCTGTCTGGCATACAAGGTGATCTCAGACCCTGCCTTGATGGGAGCACTGCATATCCGCAACTCAAGCTCCACTTGAGTAACCTGCGCATGAGGCCTCAACATAGTCTGTGAAATCAATAGGACTTGTTGACGGGACAGATTTGTTTCCCAGAGACTCCCCCATCTGTGTTTAATAGACTCCCTCTCCATGTCAAGCAGAGTACTTCTTTACCCCTTTTTAAGAAAAACCTGGATAACTGGATCTGAAGAGGAAATAGAAAATATATCCCAGGGATTTCACCCATGTCCCTGCTGGCATCAGGAGCTGATTTGTTTATATATGGGCTAAACTCTTGGCTAGGCTTATAAGGGCCTCAGGGCCAATAGCCTAGTAAGTTCCTATGATCTTATGATCAGGTGTGATGATAGAAATATACTTGTACAGCAGGTATAAACAGCAGTAAGTACTGTGCTATCTACATGCGGTCTTAATGTTATGCTACTGACTTTTTCTTGGAAGTATATACACATTGACATATCCTATCTTGGGTTCATTGCCATATTTAAAATGCCCTCTTCCTCTTTCTTCATTCCTATCATTCATGTATGTGGCCATTTTAATCAGCACACTTTCCTTGACTGGTGTATTTATATTTCATTGTATTTGCCCTTGCTGTTCACCCCACCATCTATTATTTCAGTCTGCAAATAATTTTCATAATGTACATTGCACTGAGTACAGTTTTCTATAATGTATTAATACTGCACTTGGTCATTGTGGCAGTCTGGGTAATCTCGCAGACACAATGACTAACTGCAGTATTAATGCATTATAGAAAACTGAAGTTAGCCATTATGTCTGCGAGATTACGCAGACAGCCACAATGACTAACTGCAGTATTAATACATTATAGAAAACTGCAGTTAGTCATTGTGGCTGCAGTTTTCTATAATGTATTAATACTGCAGTTAGTCATTGTGGCTGTCCATGTAATCTTGCACAGCAGATTTGCCCATAGGCAAACTTATATGCATATTCTTTTTGTGTCTGTGCAGCTCTGCATGGTTTCCTGGCTGGTAACACTGTTGCTGGCCATTAAACATTGCTCTTATTCAAGTAAGTGCAATGCACAGCATACATATGCGATTACTGCTGATGATGATCGTTCAAATATGTAAACTCTGTGTAGGCTTCATGCAAAACTTACATGAAGTTTATTGAATCCTCAGGCCTGTATATGGATTCACCCTATTGTATAGCAACAACACTGCATGCTCAGAATAACTTTGTACATGACTATTCCTGGATTATGCACAATTCAGAAACACTACACAGACTGCAAGCAGGCTGGTCCCAGCAGCCAAAGTTATTGGACAAGAACTGTGTACCTAATGTTGGTATAGTGCAGCTCATTATATGAATCCCCCTTCACCTGCATGTTCCACAGTAGAGCCAATGTAGCAATATCAGTGCAGAAATAAAAAGGAGCTCCTTGTGCTGGAAAAAAATAAAAACTATTAATAAAACTACATTGTCCCTCCCCAACAGTAGGAGCTGCTGATATTTTCATTACCATACAATGGCAATGCAAATATCTCCTCTATATTAGGTGGAAGTGATTTATGAACTGATGTGTGGATTGACAGTGAGGCACATCACTGGAGGGAAGAGCTAGTTAGCAAGGGATTTCAGGTGCATCATACATAACTAAGCAGCTGTTCTCTGTTGTCCTGTATACTGTTACCATGCCATACATTTTATTGTGCAGGACAGGAAAACAAAAGTACACCATTCTGTAATATGTATGCCAATATGCCATTAAAATAGCATTTGTCCATACACAGCAATGTTTTAACAAGGGCCAGCTATATTACTCCAGGTAATGGCAGAAGCCATAATAAACACAGTGGCCAGACTATATTCAGTTATGTACACAATATGTTATGAATCATAAGTAACCATGGAAATTACATCTGTAATATTACAACTGAGGTGTTCTTTATTAGTGCATGTCCTACCTGTCCTAAAATCTACATAGTAAGCTAGCATGGAACACAAAACCATATGACTATTTTTATTAAAAATAAATATTGCTGTATCTTTCACTTTCTGGCACATACATATTTTTTCATGAAATCCCCTTTTGCTGTAAATGATAAGAGTGGGTGCAACAGTATAAGGCACCTCTGGATTATCCATTTTAAGTTTCAAATAATTGTTGATAGCTGATTTAATGGCTTCTGAGTCAGCAGAAATCTTACTTTGATTAGCTATTAGCAGCTTAAGCTACCCAGCAAGTTTTTTTTTTTCCAGTGGATATACTATTAATAGGTTACAGTTCCACTTGCTTATTTCTACTCTCAGTAGGTGCCACATCCACCTGTTCTCCCTTGTACCCACATTGCATAAACATTTCTTGTAAATCTGTACATTTTGACAACACATTTTATAGTAAATCTAGAAAATGTAATCACTTTGCTTATAGCAACATTGTAATTTTAATGTTTAGAATGAGCAACATTACAATGAAGCCAGCAATTAATGCCTAATTATTTTCGTCAAGTTGTAGTTCACTTGCCATTCTCCAGGTCTTTGAAAGTACATACATCTAAATGGATGGCTGTTTCCACTGATGTAGTAACCGAAAATTTAAGTGATTAACAACCCTCAAAAATGCATCTTATTGAGCTTCCTTGTCATTAAAAAAGTTACAGATAAAATGACAATAAAATGTAATGCGGCCAATGAATCTCAATTTAAAATCTACCATTTCTCTCATTTAGCCATTGCCATATTTGCAAAGACTAAAGCCATCATATCTGCTATTGCCACAAAAGAAACTCATTTGTAATATTTGCTAACAAATGCAGTATAATCATTGTGTAAACATTTCTACTTAAAAACATCAAAAATCTTGCACATTAGTGGTAGAAAAGTAGAACTTTATTCAATAATTCCCTAATAATATTCACTTCTTGCTAGAGGAGAAGGTTTATAAAGATTTAATATCAATGGTGAGTAAAAATTTGAAATTAGCAACTAATAAACCTCTAATTTGTTGGACTAATTAAAATGTATCTTTTATGTATAGAACCACATCCTTAACAAAATAATTTAACATCATCAGGTCTCTGACCCTAACCTACTTATTTGTGTTCAACACATGGATGCCAAGAAATATACTGCGATGGTAACTTTTGAGAAGAGAATATTGGCATCCATTTTGAGGACTGTAAGATATGATCTGGGATCTAATCATAATTCTTTGTAGTGTGTAGAGATTTGTCTATTCCATGTATTACTAGTTACAGAAAAATAAAATAAAAAAAAATGTGAAGTATTGTGTCGGCTTTGAAAGTCAGTAAAGCAGTGGGGAACCACTGCATGTCTTTACCTTTTCCATGTACAAATGAAGTGGTTTGTTCCCAAATACATTTTTTTGTGGCTGTTATGTTGTAGACAGCAGGCAGAAATGGAGCTGAAATGAAGTTTTCATGTTCTGCTGCTATTGTTTACTGGCCAGCACTATCAGCTTTTAATGCCTAGCACCAGATGTGAACTTAACAGCTTGTAGGGGTGTATAACAATTTTTAAGTACCCTTCTAAGTGTTGTTAAGATTGTTAAGACTGGGTCTCACACAAGAGTAGCATTGAACAACAGTGCTGTTTAATTGATATTGGATTGTGATCATGGTACTGCATGCACTACTTTTTGTTTATGGACAAAGTAAATGATTCAGTCATAAAACTCTTGTCAGAAATGGTTGTGTATGAAGTAGGGCCATCTTGTTTTTCTGTGATTTTGAAATTCAAAATGTTGCAATCTTTCATTTGGACACATTACAAAAATCAAATAATGTCTAAACTATCTAAACATAGGATAATGCCTCCATCAAAGCTACATCAGTCAATTTATATGCATTATTAATACCATACACTGTCGCTCATCTTGTGTATCGGAATAAGCCAATGAGGTCTGAGTGTTCATTTAAGTAGTTTATTGTACATAAACACATTGGGATGGACAACTGGAGCATTAAACGTAAATAAACTAACTTGACTAACTGCTGCACACATGCATGCCTTCACTCTGGCTGTTTACTCAAAATGGCACTCTTGCTTGTACGTGTTCAGTACATATATGCATGTGCCCACTAACTGGAATGCTTCTTAAAGGTATATCGCACACTCTGATCTACATACACATCTGTCTTACAGTATTTTTTTTCAAAAGTACCAACATTTCAGTCCTGCAAGCAACACTGTTCAGTTTCATTAGTGACTTTCTCTTACCAGCCTTCATGAATCTCTTGTTGTTATTTAGTCTCAGCTGATTAAAGGTTTCCCTCTCATTGACATTAACATTATAATATATGTCTTACAGTTTTACATAACAAGTTTAGTATGTCTTTTTCAAAGAAAGCTTCAAAAATCTACAGTAAGATATAGAGTGAGTCTTCCTTTAAGAGCACTTCTCATTAGCTTCTTTAAATCACCATTATAGATCCATCCATTCATCTTTAGTTCTGTCTTTCTTTAAACCAGGGTTGTGGAATGATCCTCTTGGACATATTTCAATCCCCACCCAGGAATTACAAAAATAAGACACCAGTTAGACAGAAAAACTGAAAACAAGTACAGATAATATTTGACATTCAGTATTCAGTTATAAATAAGCCTTTTTTCACTTGTATGTGCAGTCTGTGAATGCCAGTTTTTTTTTCCAAAGGTCAAACTTTCAGTGTCCAAGAATGGAAATATTCAAATTAATTATCTTTTTAGGAAGCATAACTCTTCACTGCTGTTGACATGTTTCCATTCACAGACAGGTTGGAGTTCCTGAATTCCCTGCTCTGTTGGAAATTGCTATATAATTCCTTTCCTTGGACAACATTGGCTAGTAGCAGCTGGTGGTCCTAAATAGTCACTGCATCCCTGGCAGCTGGTCATGGTGACAGTCTGACAGAACTCTTTACCGGGGGTTCTGGATCAAACAGTAACTCCATTTAATGTCATTGATTGGCTCTCTTTGCATTACCTGTGCCATTTTATTGGTGGATTCCATCAAATGCATTCTCCCCACCTTTAATTTTACATTTCAGCTATCTTGCATGATCAGTTTTATCTCATTTTTTAGACTTTTGTTTTTAAATTACTTTGGGTCACCTTAGTTCTGCAAAGATTTTATGATATCAGAATTGAAAGGTGTTGTTAAAATTATGGTTTTGAGTAGTCTCTGTGACAATTGGGGAGAGATGGGTGAAGGCTGCCAGCCTAGTCAAATAGAATTTGATATATGATTCTGGCATCTGTAAATAAATGTAAAATGCAGGCATGTTTTCTTGAATGTAAAAGAATATTGTGAAATACGGAACTGCAAAATATGTGACAACATTGCACTTTACTGGCCCATTGAAGCATGTTGTACCCTTTCATGTTAGAATTAGGCTCCAGGGTGGCTGGATGAAGATTTCATGCCCATTGTTTTAAGGCTAAAGTTTATGACCAGAATTTAGATGTGGAATGTGTTTTATTGCTCTGGTTTCTGCTAGAATGTATATGTGAAATGCATTGTATTATTGTAAGTTTCTGAGGAGGTATTAGATTGCTAAATAATGCAGTTTGTGGCCTAAGAACTCAAACCAGGTGTTAAGATGATGCAATATGAATACTGGGAAAACCAGAGTGTCAACAATGATGTAATTATGGGAGGGCCTTAGAGACATGTTTGTTAGTAATGTTTAAATACTATTTCTCACAAGAGACTAAAAAGCATTTTGACTTTGGACATTCAACTTACCAGCACTCTGCCTTGTGCTCACATGTAAGTCTTAGCACTGTGATTTCTTGTAGGAATAGTTAAAGCGAGTAAAGATTAATTAGATATTTTTCTTTGAAAACAGACCTGTCCTACTGTATTATTTTAAGTTTCTGTGTGATCTCTGAACTCTTAGATATCTCTGTGGTGCAGTAATTTTGGCTTGTGTTTTAACTATTTATTATTACATATATTTAAAACCTTCTACATGTGGCTGATTTGTGTAGAGTTAAGCTCTAGAGTACATTGCATATTTATACAGGTTATTGTAATAGGCCACTCTAAAGTAAGCCTTGATTGTTAGTCATACTACCATTGGATAATAATATTGCACAGTAATAATTGGGCATCCTTGTAAGGGCCTTTTAGTAGCTGATATTATTAACTGGGTGGTGGCAGTAAGTACTACCATATAGTCTGGGTAAAGGGGCACAACTGGAGAATCTGTGTCAGCCTTTCCCAGGAGTGTCTGTGAAGTTGTATAAATACTTAGCTCAAAGTGTGTGTGTGTGTTGTGTCAGCTACTTGGCAGGGACATGAAGAACTGGCTGGACAGAGAGGGTACTGGAGGTTTTACCTTGCCCAATTAGGCAGAGACCTGAGCTGTATAGCTGTGCCAGTGGGGAGTCTTATTAGGGACCTGGTGAGCAAAGGAGCAACCAGCACCAGACTGACTGTGATCTCTGTGTGCACTTAAGGGAAATTGTACTTTACTGTGTGTATTAGTTATCCTTTCCTCTTCTATGAGACGACCCCCCCCCTAGTGTTAGTGGTGAGGATTGAGGCTCCTTGATTGCTGGGCCAGGGCACGGTCATCACAGTCTGCAAGAAAAGTTTTTTTTTTTTTTTTACTGTATGTTTTGACATGATAAACTCCATATACATAGACATTGTAGGCATACACACTTTGCTCCTCCACTGAAATAAATTAATCAAGTCTTTGAAAAGGTCATTTTCACTTTCTCTATCGTTAGAAAATTTAGAAATCTTCAAATAGCTGAAATTCCCTGGAAGTTATATATTCCTGTCTCAAGTGGAATGTTTATGATTAATACCATCACTTTCAAATGAATTGACTAAAATTTATAGCAAATACTATACATATCCATGCCATTTTCAACAGTCTGTGCAATCACCACAGTCTGAAACCCTCATTGTGAATTGGAAAATGATTTATGAAAAATCAGTATAAATGCTTACTTAGGCTGTCCATTAACTAAGAAATAAATCAAGAAGCAAATACATCAACAAGAATTAATTGACTTTCATCTCCACACCATCCATCTGTAATAATTAAATAACAGAAACTACAAATATAGCTGTACTGTATTAGGAGTCATTATGACCAAAAGTAAGAAGAGTAATTCTCAGAACATTAGAGTGCTTGCCACTAAAATAAACAATAAAGAAAGAGCTTAATGAAATCCACCAAAGCCAAGCTTGAGGCTAAAATAACTACCCAAGCAAAGACAATCACAAGGCATTTTTATTTATGTTCATAATCTTAAAAGTACAGCACAGCACTGATTGTGAACAATGTTACCTACACTGAGACTGAAGATATAGCACACCTACTGGCTCATAAATTTAGCTATACCTTTACCCCCCTCTCCCCTTGAGATATACCTGGAATTGGCTCACCACCAGCTACTACATAAGACCAAGTACTAAAAGTGTGATCAAAAGTTAAAAACACCCCATCAATAGCTCCTAAAAATATCCCTGGATGCATCTTAAATAGCATGAAGCATGATTTAGCCACAGCCCTAACACTATTCAGACCCAGCCTCCATGCAAGTTAAGTGAATGGAAAACAGCTACAGTCATTCTCCTGCACAATGGAGGACCATCCATAGACCAAGGCAATTACCCAGCCTCATATGCAAAGTCATGGAAAGACTTGTTATGGAACTAATCAATCAGGACATAGGAAACCTCCAAAAATGCACCTCTATCAGTATGGATTCATCAATGGCAGGTTATGATTACTCAACTTGGAGCATTTCTTTTTGAAAAGGTGACCAGAGCTATGGATGAAGGCAACATGGTGCACAATGCATACCTCAACCTGGCCAAAGCTTTTGACACAATTCCCCACTCAAGCACAGTAGAAACGATGAATAAACTGGGAATATACCCCTATGACACTCATTGGACTCACTGAATTCCCAACTGGTTCACAGATACGACACAGGAGATCAAAACAGTTACCTCCACAAAGAGATCAGTCACCAGTGGAGTTCCCCAGGGTTCTGGCTGGGACATCTCCTGTTTGGCATCTACTTTTCTGAAGTAAAAGCCAGTATCAAAGGGCTCTGGCTAACTACATTTGCAAATGACTTCAAGCTAGGAGAAGTTATTGAATCCCCAAATGACTTAGCCATCCTGGAGGAAGCTTTATCTCAAATAAATAACAGATGTCAAAATCATGGGCTAAATGCCACAAAATGCATTATTGTACCCTTTGGGAAGTCATCTCTAAGGGGAAGTACCACATTGGCAATATGCCTCTAAGAGCTGATTAAGTTGTTCCAGATTAAGGGAGCTTATGTAAACAGTGACCTAACGTTTGACCAACATATGTCCATTGTTGTAAGAAAGTCATTCTATATTGGACAGCTTATAAACAAAGAGAATGTGTCTAGATTTAGATATGTCAACTGAAATGCCCATAAAGATACCTTACTAATAGGATACAAGGCTTAAACAACATGTCTACAAAGACAGACTCAAAACCCTGTCACTATAATTGGCATCCTACTGACTGATAAGAGTTGACCTGTGTCTGGCATATAAGTCATCCTTTGACCTGATACTGATGGATTTACTGCACATCTGCAAGTCAAATGACACCAAGAACACTCAATATAGTGATCTAATCCTCTTATGCAACATCAACAGAATGGTTTGGTGGGGCAGGTATATCTCTTAGAGGATACTGCTACTTTGGAATAGACTACCCATCCACATAAGACAAAGCTCATCCCTTCCATATTTCAATGCAACTTGGATCTTTGGATAGGAAACAGAAAATGTACCCCAGGACTTCCCCCAGTACTACTAATGGACACGGGAATCTCCTAAATGCTTTATTCCATGCATTGGTCCTCTCCATTTTTCTGTGGTATGATCCCAGTTATTCTTGTTAGGGGTAATATGCAAGTGACCACAGAATGGGTAAGGCCAATCTCTACACAAATAGGATAGGTTAATATGAGCACAAAAAGAGAAACTAGCTAGACTTAAAATGGCCCACATGGACAGCTAGCCTAGTACTCCTATGAACCCATGAACTTATAAAATGTTTAAACGTGGTGCTATCCTTGCTAGGTTACTGCAAGAGACTGCAGTGTGTTCTTGAATTTATAACATGCACTATAACTAGAGCAATATGTATTTTTTTCATTAGCTAAGGTTTTCAAAACAAATCACAGTTTACTCTGATTAGTATGTTAGATCCTTTTACTTCCTGCAGTACCTGAAAATGTGATAGCATAGTTAAAATTTCTTTCAGCTTCATGGTTAAAAGGAAAAAAATATCCACAGATACCTTCTGTGACCCTTCAGTTCACTAGGATCTCGTACCTCAGTCTTGCAGTTACCTAATGAATAACAGGAGCCTTACAATAAAAAGTTCAGCTTACTTTAAGCCAATGTAAATAGTGGGGACAGGGTACAGCATCTTCTTCTCATCCTTCACAGCCCTATTAGATATAAGTAAAAATAAAAGTATTGCCATCATATAACATATATATAGTTATAGCATATATAATATATCAGAGTGTATAGGATACAGCTCACATGAAGCTCTTGCATGTTAAGTATCTTCACAGAGATAAACAAGCAAGATCAGAGATGATCAAAACCATTCAGTAAAGCATGTAGTAACATAATGTCCATTGACAATCAGGATAATAAGATACAGACTACATCTAGTTCAAACAAACAATCAAACATCCTGCAGGAATAAATGAGCTCTCATAGTCTATGTCCTGCCAAAGGAAGTAATGTAGTAAGTGCCAATTCTGGCACCTGGCACTGACAAAAGGGAAGGAGAAACACCTGATGCTCCTTTTTTCTTGTCCATGTGTTTTTCTTCTTCATGTATTTATTTTTATTTGTTCATTTGATAACTAAATGACAGGAATGGTGATTGTGGATCCTTTTCTAATGTATGCTTGGCCACAGTGGAAAGGATAAATGCAATCTATATTATCACTTTAGCTTTAGAGATGCCAATCAAACAGCACATTCCTTGGATGTGGGGAAAAAACATTTCCAGAGAAAATATGTAGATTAGGCACAGGCAGTGTCTGGAGATCTAAATTAAATCCTGGATTTTGGAGCAGATAGATTTAACTCTGATCCACCATGTTACCGGCTAACTAAAGAAAATGGTACCAGGATACTCCTGTACTGATTTATGATTTGGGTTGGTGTTGACAGATCTAAAAATCCTTAGCTGTAGCTACCCTTTCTGGAGCTGAGAAATGTTCCTGTACTTCCTACATTGTCTGCAACTCTTGGGAATCTGAAAAAAGACTTGCACTCTTAGCAGGATAAACAATTGTCTGACTAAGCTGGTTTGAAACTCTGTCCTTGTGATCTAAATGCTATAATGGCCAAGATAAACTTGTTACAGCATCTTTGTGTTTCTACACTGAAATCCTGCACAGTGAAGATTTGTTACTACTGTACTTAAAACTCTTGTCTAGCTTCCTCAAAGCAGACAGTATTATCTATTAAACTGATTCATATCCTTTCCTTAATCCTTGCTTTACTGTAGAATATTTGGTGATGCTATTCAATGAGAATTTCATATGTGAGGATCTCCAAACAGTTATTCAACTGGGCTGCGAGAAATCCACAAAATTACTTCATAGGTATGATATTTAGTAAGTGATCACAAGGACTGTAAGAATGCCTAGATATATACACTTTTAAGAAGACATACTTGAAAGTTATTGCTTCTTCCTTCTACATTTTTTCAGCAGCACTTACAGACATTGTTCCTCTAGCCTTGATCCTTTAAAAGTCGAATTTTAGCTTCCAGTGCTTCTAGAGACATTAAATCTTTAATTGCAGCAATTTTAACATTTTCTGCTTGCAGTGCTTGATTCCTTTTTGCATCGTATGAGAGGGTCTCTTTAGTCTCATCCATTGTTTCTGTGGTAGTCACGCATTCTTCCATTACAACATTCTTCTAGAGAAACTAAGACATACAACTTCAGAAGAAAATTCTGTGAATAATTAGAAGAATAGTCTGACTTTTCCAGTTACCTGGCTTAGGCAGAGGGGATCCCTGCATATAACTCAGATAACATGGGTTATACTAGCAGCCAGACACTAGAAGAGCCAAGGTGGTGTAGTAGCAGAATGACAAAGCAATGCCTGCTCACCGTTATCAGTAAAAGGATATGGGAGCATGCTGGTAGTACATCAGAATTGTGAATTTTGGTGGAAACTGGAAGCAAAGCCAAATGCAGGGCACAAGACAGCTTTGTGATGAGCACAGTTATGGAGGAGTGTATCAACAGAGAAGTGCTGGCACCTCTGTTAGAACAGTGAAGGCATGCCCACCTAGCTACATCATCTGGCATCAAAGGAGGACAGGGCATTAACTTAACCAGTAAATGGCCAATCCTGCTACCTTCTATGGGACAGCATTAATGATGCTATATCTTCCCTAAGGTCTTCCCAAACATCTAATTGAGCTGTCTCATAGGTGATTTTCTGCTGTAGTTTAGATGCAAATCTTAATCTTTTAATCATCATCATCATCATCATCATCATCCCCAGCTATTTCCATTGTACATGGGAGTGTTGGATCAACTGGTACAATTTCTCTATTTTTATAACCAGTGTCCTATCCTCTTCAACGTTCATATCCACCAATCTTTGCTCTGCCCTCATGCAGTCTCCCCTTCTCTTAGATCAATGTCCTCATTGCTTCTTGCCTTATTCCTGCATCTCCCAAATCTGATTTATCAAATTAGCTTCTGCTTTCTGCCATGTTTGATTGAGCAGCTTAATCTGGTCTCCCTGAACGTTTTTGTAAAAGGGGCTAATTTGGCTTATGTTCTAATGTCCACTTTTCTTCATCTGTTTCATAGTGTGTATCCTACTACCAGTCAGATGTACTTCATCTCCATCTCCTGGCTTTCTCACTACTCGCCCTTTACTGCTCAGTTTTATGCACCATGTGGAAGTACTGTTCTTGCTTTGTACACCTTACATTTCAGCTTCTTTGGCATTCTGTTTTCATATACTACCACTGACACTAATTGCCAGTCAGCTGTAACAGCACTGATTCTAACTTTGACCTCCTCACTTAGAATTCCCTTTTTCTCAACCACACCTTCTGGGTACTTGAATATATTGACCTGTTCCAGTATTCTTCTGCCTCAGTTTTAAGCTTCTTCTAATGTCCTCTGCTTGCTGCCATAATGACTGTGTTGCCTATACTCAATTTCACGGTGTGTGCTTTAAGTAAACATTAATCTTTTAATATTTTTGCAATTTTATTGTATTTTAGTAGTGGTCCTGTGAGGATTATATTGAGGCATATTAGAATGACAGGTTATTTATGTGTTTTTTTTCTGAACAATTTAATAAATGGATTAGAACCATGTTTCTTTGGAGGCATTGCATTGATTCTTTAAGAATAAATACATTTTTTTCAGAAGAAAAAATACAAAAACTGGCCACATTTATTTTTTTTTTCATTTAATTTGTCTAATGAGGATTTTTTTTTGTTTAGGCTTGTTTTTGCAAGAAGTGTTATTTTTATGTATAATTAGACCAGGGGATTCAAAAAGAATCTGACTAGTCCTATAAATTTTCTTCAAGGTAGCAAAAATGTGATGCAGAGACAGTAGTGAGTAAGATCTCATTCATTAGAATGCATCAGAATCACACTATTTTACCACTAGCATCATCATGTCTGTGATGTCAGTGATATTTCTAGTGGCAATCAATGAACTGCATTTGCATAGGCATCATCCCTATTATCACAGACACATACACACACAAACACTCACACACATAGTGCTAGTGTACGTCTCTGTCATTTGCCTGTTGATAATGATATCATTGTAAGCCGCAACCTATCTGCTGTCCTCAGGCATATGCTTTCTAGTGTTACTTCCACCACTGAAATATGTGAAAGCATTATGATAACATACCTATGATACTTCTGGAACATGACTCACTTCACCAGTCTTTGGCATTCAGACTGGTAAAATTGCATTATATGGCTAGCAGCTCCAGTGTACATGAAGAGTAGATATGCTGTTACTAACCTAGTGCATCCTCTGCAAACAACTGGATAGTCATCACCAGTGCAGCTCCCACATCCAAGCCACTGACCAAGACAGAGTTACCAGGAACTTTTGCACCTCTGTGAGTGGCTTCTGTGCTGATGGTCCACCTGCTGAGGTAGACCTGTATCATACCAGTGAATCTGCAATGTACTGGTAGTACCATGCTGTAATTGCCATCCACAGTATTGATGTCATGTACCACATGACCACATATGGACTCATAAAACCTTCTTGGTTTTATCGTTTTCATGGGATGTCCACAATATGTGTGTATGGGTCTACCTGACATTACCGACACTCCAGAACGCTGACAGCCATATGGCCAACACCATATGATCAACATTCGAAATGCCAACAATGCGGAACCAGCATCTTACTATAGTGCGGAATGGAAAGATTTTATTTTCCTTTTATATGGTCTACTTACAATGTCGAGATTTCGGATGTCAGTCATATGGCGTCGGCCATATGGTTGTCGTCATTCTGAAATTTCGGCATCGTGACGTAGATCCATGTGTATAGAACCTTCAGTAACACATCTGCATCCTGGGTTGTGAATTTTTCCAGCTGCTGACATTCTTTTCAACCATTTGCATCTAACACATATAACAAGAAGGTTTGCGGTTTCTTTCTGATGCTTTAATACATACAAACACATCAGGATGGATAGCAGCATCATTAAATATGAACAAACTACTTAACAAACAGAGCTTAAATACATAAATGCTTATATCTCAACAGCTAACTACAAAATGGCAGTCAGACTTGCACATGCCCAGTATTTATATACTTGTGCAAGCCCTTGGATAGCTTCTTAAAGGTATATAAATACATATTGATCTACATTCTCTCTCTTAAAAAGATTTCCCTTTATACAAAAAAATGTTAGAACTAGACATGCATTATCATATACAGTGGAAACAAAACAAAATGTTTATGTCAAAGTTGCTTCATATCTGCTGCAAGGTTAGAGCTTCAACCATATCTCGTAACATAACAGGACCACATTTTGCAACAGGAACAGTCTGCAGTGCACAACTTGTATCAGGAACTTCTGGATTTGTCATAGAAACAGGAATGTCTTCTGGAACTTCTTCTGGAATTTGAACACTGGACAATTCACTCTAAGAGTCTTCCTCACAGGCTATCTGCTGTGGTACAGGCTTGGACACCAGTCTCAAATGTTTCTGATTCCACCTAAACGTTGCTCCTTCTGATTCCACAATGTACGATCTAGGTTCTAGACCAATATTTTTCACGACACCAATCCGATCATAACCTTTAGTCATTTGCATCCTTACCACTTCTCCCTCTCACAATGGATTGAGCGGTTTACTGGTCTTATTGTAGTAGGACTTCTGGGATAGACATTTCTTCAACAGATTGACTTTCACTGATCTGTTATTCTTGACACATGGAACCAACAATTCACTACTGATTGGTAATGTGGCTCTGGTTTGTCTTGACAGAAGTCTCTGAGCAGGTGAACCAAGATGTTTATCACAAGAAACATTTCTGAGATTCAAATGATTTAGGAAAACATCACTATTATCTCATTTTGACTTCTCTAGTAACTGTTTTGCACTTTGAACTGCACATTCTGCCAAACTATTTGACTGTGGTTCCTCTGAACTACTTGTGACATGAGTAAAGTCCCATTCTTCAGCAAATATTTTGAACAGTTAGCTTGTAAACTGAATGCCATTGTCATAAATAACTTTGTATAGACTTCCATGAACAGCAAAATGATGTTCATCTTAATAATAACAGTACTAAATGATAGATTGGGAAGTAGGTCAATCTTGAACCAATTGAAGTAAGAGTCTACTAACACCAAAAAAAGTTGACCATTTCACTCAAAAATGTCTGTGGCTACTGTCGACCCAGGTAATTCTGGAATCTGGTTAAGCTGAAGTGGTTCCTTCTGTTGATGTGGCTTTGTACTATTACATGCTTTACAAGATGAAAGTGCTCTCTCAATGTCTTCTGACACAGAAGGCCAAAATACTAGTTCTCTTGCCCTTCTTTTGGTAGATTTGGTTCTTGGGTGACCACACTACAAGATAGTAATGCACTCTGGTTGCAAGAACTTTGGAACAGTTACTTTTGGACCTTTCATTATGACACCTATGTCAGCCAAAATCTCATCTCTGTATGGAAAATAAGGTTGCACATCTTGAGGTAAACTAGACTGCTTCGATGGCCATCCTTGGTTGATAAAGTGGTTGAGCTTTTGTAAAACTGGATTTGTAGCTGGGTGATCTCTCAACTCATTAAGCCATGTAGAAGAAAAAAATTGCACTTTCATGACTTCAAAAATCAAGGTTCTCATTCTCATCCTGTTCTTTGGTGTTTATGGGTGATCTGGATAATGTATCAGCAAGATAAAGAAGTTTGCTTTTCTTGTAGACAAGATTGAAATTCTATTTTTGCAATCTCAGCAACATACATTGCAGTCAGGCTGGAGCTGAAGGCATAGGCTTTCTCAAAATAGTAACTAATGGTTGACGGTCTGTTTCAATCTGGATAGGTCTACCATAAATATAATCATGGAACTTCGAACATGCAAACACAATTGCCAAAAGCTCTTTCTCATTCTGGGCACACTGCATCTAAATCTGGGTAAGAGTTCTCAGTGCACAGGCAACAAGTTGATCCTCTTATTAAATGACTGCACCAAGACCAAATTTTGAAGCATCACAAGAAAGTGTCACTGGCGTGTGAACATCATAGTATCTGAGTGTTGGTGGACTAGCAATTCTCTGTTTCAGGACTTCAAATGCTCTTTGGTGCTGCTCTAACCAAGACCAGGATGCATCTTTATGTGTCAGCTTTCTGAGCGGTGCTGAAAGTTGGCTCAAGTCTGGATTGAAGTTGCCAAGGTAGTTAACCATGTCAAGAAAATGTTTCTGGGCTTGAACATTGTCTGGAGCTGGCAGATTGAGAATTGCTGTTTGCTTTAAAAGGTCTGGTCCATAAGCATGTACTCATAAATAAATGACCAACATAAGCAACTTCTTGTAGCCTGAATTGGTATTTGTGTGGATTGAACAGAAGATTCACTTGATGTGCCCTTTCTAGAACTTTTCTGAGGTTTCTATCATGTTCTGCTTCATCACAACCGCTTACTGGTATGTCGTCAACTATGATAGCACAAGGTTACCAAAAAAAATTTGCTACATTGCACATTGAAAGACTTCACTTTCAGAATTTATCCCAAATGGCATTCTCAAAAATCTGTACCTGCCAAATGGAGTACTGAAAGTAGTGAGCAATGAAGATTGTTTGTCAAGCTGAATTTGCCAAAATGAAGTCTTTGCATCTAGGACAGAAAAAATTGTGACATTTGGCATCAAGGATGCAACTTCTTCAACTGTGCACATTGGATGATGAGCTCTTTTTAGTGTTTTGTTCAAATCTCATGGGTCAATGCATATTCTGATGTAATCTGTGCTTTTCGTATGAGCTACCACCATAGAAGATACCCACTCAGTTGGAGTTTCACCTGCACAAATCACACCTTGTCACATCATTTTGTCTAACTCGGCTTTGACTTGGTCCTGCATGGCTATTAAAACTTTACATGCTGGTTTGATAGCTGGACTGACCTCTGGGTCTAACTTCATGGAGTACACAACTGGAAGCTTGCCTACTTTGTCCTCAAAAAGGCCTGCATAGGTAGAGAAAATGTGCTGGGCAAAATTAGAGTTGTGGTCTTTTAAGCTAACTTGGTGGACTTCCTTATTAAATGAAAGCAGTCCCATTTTCAAACTGTCTCTGAGCCCTAATAATGACTGAAAGTTCCACCTGACCACATAAAATAATAAGTTGTAGCTACTTCCAGCAGAGTAACATGAAAGCACTACTGAGCTTTTGGTATGAATTCCTTCACCTCCATAAGCAACAAGTTTCATACAACTTGCTTAATTAAGACTTTCACCTTTACATTCTCTAGCAAATGTTTCTGCTGACATAACATTGTTTGGAACCTATATCAACTTTGAGCTCTGTGGGTTTGCCATTTATCCAAACAATACAAAATACTTGATTCTTTGCCCTTAAATCTAGTGTTGGGTTTGCCACTTATCTAAACAGTACAAAATACTTCATTCTTTGCCCTTAAATCTACTGTTTTATGAAGTACCAACACACCATCAACATAAAGAGTAGGCTTGCCACTGTGTAACTGATCAACTCATTTCTTAAAATTTTCCCTTTTAATAAAAGAATGTGGGCCTTTTGATTTATATATTTTTTTAAATGATTCCATTTATTGTATTTGTGGCATTGTTGACGAAAAGCTCAACATTTCTCCCTTTTAGGTTCATGGCTTCTACCACAATTATGACAGTTGGCAATGAAACTAGGTTGGGGCCCACACTTTGAGATTGCTGACTCACTCTTGTGCTTCACTGAGACTGTGCAATGCCTAGAATTTGCTAGTACATTCTGGAGTTTACCAGTGAGTGCTGCAGGGGTTACAGCTGCTGCCATGTGCTTGGGCCTGTTTCTTTTAACCATGTGCTGCATACTATCAACATGAGCTTTATCACTCTGCCTTCTCATTTGTAAGCATATCTGTGTGCTTTTCTGTGAGCTCATATATCTGACGAATCTCAATGGCCTTATTCAACATTAAATCACTGTCACAAAGCAAAATATTTCTCACAGCATCATCTTTTATACCACACACAAGTCTGTCATTTATCAGCTCATGCCTTAAGTCACCAAATCTACATGTTTTAGCCTTATTTCTCAGGTCAGTTATATATGCTGCAAAAGCTTCACAAGGCTTTTGATCCCTTGTGTAAAATAAATATCTCTCCATTGTAACATTTGGCTGGGGGTTATTCATTTCTCTAAATTAACTTTTTTAAGCACTCTAGGTCCTCCCTTGACTCAGCCTGTACAGCAATATGACAGTTTCCCCCTGTCCTATATAAATAGCAGGTGCATACACAAAAGAACATTCCCTTTCTATGTTTTCTGACCCAGCTAAATTAAGTAGAATAAATGCCTTTTTACAGTTATCTTTATGAGAAAATGCAGCCTATATGAAAATGTCGTACTCTTGCTCAAAAATTCTCCAGTTTTGAACAATATTACTGTCAAACACAAGTGCACTGGCTTTTCAAAATCTGCCTGCTATGGCCACAAAGTATGCACAAACACACTGAAAATAAGTTCCTTGTAATTATGTATGAACAAACTATTCAGTGAGCTTGTAACAACTTAAACGCACAATAAACTTTTCAAAATACTTTACTTTGTGAAATATGCTCTGTAATGGCTATACTCTGTGAAATATGCCTTATAATGACTTTACTCTGGGAAACAGCTTTACTGTAACACTGCACAAACATGCAAACACTTTAGACACTTCTGATAACTCAAATATCTTTGCTTAATACTAAAAATATGAATTTGCGAAGCATGTATTGAAAATGGGGTGTTTCTCCTTATTTTATTCATTTTATGCAATTCAGACTTTATTTCAAACATTTTCCCCAGTAATTCAAATACTGTACATATCTGTTTATACAAATATTATTTAGAATGTTCTATATGCCTAGTTTCATATTATGCAAAAAGAAATAGTACTGAGCAAGTTTTAAAACCTGAAATTCGTTTCTGACCTGTTTTGTGAAGTTTGCACATTTAGGAATGATCCACTCCTGTATATTCCACCAGCTCCTAGCAAGTACCTTAAGTCATTTTACCCAAGCCACCTTTGACTTCATGCCCCTTGGATATGTCGGTTCTGATTCCTTGTTGTTTAGACATGCTGTTTCTTATACCATGTCCTTTTAGACATGCCACTTCTGGTATCATGCTGCCCATTCATCTCTAACACATAAAATAAGAAGGCTTGGAGTTTCATTCTGATGCTTTAATACACACAAACACATCAGGATGCATAGCAGCATCATTAAATACGAGCAAACTAGTTAACAAACAGAGGTTACATACATCTCAACAGCTAACTACAAAATGGCAGTCAGACTTGCACGTCCTCAGTATTTATGCACATGTACAAGCTCTTAGGTAGCTTCTTAAAAGTATATACACACATGTTGATCTACAATTCCTGTGGGTCCATGATAATATATGCAAATTGATGTGTTACACATCAGTCCATGCATCTAGTAAATATTGTCCTTGGCTAACCCCTGTGTCTCTGCATTGGTCCTGTCACTTTATTTGATGATCACATACCTATCTTTTTTTGCGTTGTCACCATTTCCCTCATGTCATATACTGCCAGCAGCAATGGGCTTGTGACTGTTGCCACCTCCATGCAGCCCTAAATTAATGGCACATCCTGTGCCTTTTACCTCCATCTCTACATATGTGCATACAGTAACACATGTACAGGGAGCCACTGTTTGTCCTGTAGCATGATTTGCAGTATCTGTGTGCATAAAGCACAGTATGCACCTTGGGGGCATGAAACTATCAAGCAGTTTTGCTGTGTTCTCTGTCATGATAAGCTCACGTCTACTACAGCACCCTTCTGTTATGTTACCCCATTCTACCTACTTTTTCCTACCTGTCCTTGTTGCACATGATGAATGCTCAGTGCAGTACAGTGCAGAGGCACATTACCCAGTGTCTTATCTTCTTCACTATGCCTATATCAGAGTACGAAGTTTTCTCCATTGAATTTCTTCTTTCTATATGCTCATATTGCCATCCTCTCTCAGTATGGCAACTATCACCCTCATAGCATGGTAGTTACATTAATGAAGTAATTTAGTGTGATAATCACTTAATCACTGCTATAACACATTGTGCTATCACACTCACGCAGTACTAACATTCTTGTTCTTGCCTGTCCCCAGGTTAATGTAATATATACACCCTATGCTTGTGGATGGATACCAGAAAGCTCGTGGCATCAGAGCTCACTGATAGTAATATGCCTACTAGTTCACCACTACTGATTAACAATACACATCACATGACATCCACAATGTGCAGCTATCTACAACAGTCATGAAAAGCTATAAAGAGAGTATGGTATTTTTAAAATCCTGGTCCAGTATGATTCCAGTATGTTGCAGCTAAGAAAGTAAGATTGTTTTATAGCTGCTGTGTAGGGACTACCAGGAGTACTTGATGGGCAATATTGATAGTTCATTATATAATGTTGATGTCTGGCACCATCTTGTGATGGTGCTGAATGCTGCTACTAGCATCATTTTCATTGGCATGTAGTGCAGGCATCTCTAAAATAAATTGCAGAGGTAGCACCCTGAATGGTTCTTTCAGTGTGAAGCCAAAATTTTACAGGAAGAGCTATATAAATTTGTTTGTCATTTATTGCTGTTACTGGCTATTTCCCTTTGCTTCCTTGCCTTCTGTTGACAGTTTAAATTGTACTAAATCATTTCTATTTTCTTGTATAGTAACTGAAGAGAGAACCTTCAACAGCTAGGCCTATCTAAGAAGGTATGAAAATCTGTCCAGGTGATGGGCTAAGTATACTTCTCCCTAGCACGCCACTGGAATCCTCTTCCACCTCTCATCCGTACCACTAACAGACTCTCTGCCTTCAAAACCCTATTTCACTCACACCTAACTTCACAATGGGAATGCTCTTGCTCCCATCCTACATAATTTCCTTACCTTAATTGCTCTCCACAAGCTAATATATCTGTAAATAGCTCCCTACAGTCTTATTACTCCTAATAATAACTGTAGGAACTACCATATTCTACAGGAACTGTAACTCTTTTGTAATGAAATTTAATAAATTATTCTAACTAGCACCTCATAATGCCAATCTATGGGAACTTGTTATTCATTTTTTTTTATTCTCTCTCGTTCATGTAATTTATCTTGTATACTCAAGACTTCCTGCACTTATAGTTATCTTTGTATTTCATGTATTTTGCTATCTTGTATTATTGTGACTTCTTGCACTTATATTGTATCTTTGTATTTCATGTATTTTTCTGGAGCTTTTCTCCCCAGGACTCCATTGAAACCAGGCACTTTGTAGCCCAATTGGACCATCCTGGCAAACAAACTGCAAATAAATAAATACATAAATAAATAAATGGCCATGTCTGTTTTGTACAGGTGAAATTTTATTTCTCATAGATATGTGAACTAATGTGCTGTATTCATTCTCTTTCAGTTTTAGTCTCCCCCTTCTACAGATTCAGCTGTGATGAAGGATTTGGGTAGGTGGTGATCTTCTAGATCTGTTTCAACTGATGTGCTTGATGCTGGGTCACCAGCAGTCATTAGGCTTGCTTCTCAAAAGACGGATGGATACAGTCTGTTGAAAGTGATATAGAAGGCTCTCTGATAATCTCTTTAGCTTCTTAGAGGGATGGGGCTGTGGATCTGCTCCTCAGAGTGGTTCAGAGGGTCTCTGTTAGTCACACAGTGTCAAGCACAATAGCTAGTCACATCTGAGGTAGAGCATCAGCTGCTCTCCTGCACTAGAACCACGGACTTTTTCTTAGTGTGGCTGATAGTTATGTGACTGGACAGTCCTGACCATTAGGCAGCAAAAGGCAGATGCTACCCATGACATCTGCCACAAAGGTGGCTAATGTCTGGGTAGAGTCTCCTCCAGGATAGTTAAACAGGCCCTCTATACCACACACTGTCCCTCATTACGGTGTCATCCTTTCTTGTGTGTCACTCCCTGTGCCCTATTTGTTGCCCAGTCATCTTCACCACCAGTTGTTTGCTCTCTGTATGTCTGCATATCCCCACTGTAGTCCCCACCATCTGTGTTCATCCCACCCCTATCTGCATCTTGCTGTGGTTTATGTCTGTCTGTCTGCCTTGCAACCTTCCCTGCTCCAACACTTTTTCCTCAAACATGCTGCCTTAGTACATGTTCCATTTCTCCTTCTTGAGAAAAACAAAAAAACACCAATCCTTTCTTTCCAAAAGGTTAACCAGGTCTTTACTTCTCTGCATGCGTTTGATCCTTTTCTGACTTTTCTATCTTCTATTTATATGATGAGCTGAGGTGGCACTTTATTGTGCTGGCTATATGTACTCTGATCACAGTGGCTGTGTTGCAGATATGAGAGGCTGCATTGTGTAAGGCAACGTGCATAACTTCTGACACATACCTTAGTATCCTGGTCATGTTGGTTATAGGAACACCCCTTTGGCAGCATACCTCTCAAATGTCTAGATTTTCAGAGAATGTCCAGATTTTTGCCTCACATTTTTTGGTCTATTCCTGATAAAATTCGTAAATTTCTGGCGAAAACGTATGGAATGAATTCGTTACATAACAATGCATATTTGAGTTTCAGAGTTTATATCCTTTAGAAAATGCATGGTAATGCAAGACTTGTTATTCTAAAAACTCTCGAAGTTTATAAAAGAATATTTAAAATCTGTCCCTATTTTCATGCCTTTCCCCCCTATTAATTTATGCTTTGTCTATATTTCTTGAGCTAAGAGGTTGAGAGCTGTGGCAACCACTTCAGTAGCAAGATTGCTGCCAACAATGTAGCTGCTCTAGTTTACTATGAACCCTTTTCCTGTAATAACAATGCTATGTTGGTCCTACTAGAAAACTAATCAACATCTCATCATCTCACTCCTTGGTATCTTTGCTATTGAGCACAGTATTGTGGCATTACAAATGTCTCTATATTCTCCAAGGAAAAGTATGTTTTACGGCAATAAAAATCCAGCTGGGGCTGGGCAATAAATGCAAAATGCTGTTTCAATGAGATGGAACACAAGGGCAGAGTACTGATGCCTTGACGTAAAAAAAAATATATATATATATATATATATATATATATATATATATATATATATAAATATATATATATATATATATATATATATATATATAAATATATATATATGTATATATATATATATATATATATATATATATATATATATATATATATAAATATATATATACATACACAAGTACACTTACATACATACTTCATCAAACAAATTCTTCATATAACAACTAAAAAACAATGATTAAAACAAAGCACATCACAACTCTCAGATAGATTATAACATCTGTGCAATGGGGGGGGGGCAGATTTCTGCATTAATCAAGCTCCCCATAACTCCCTGGCAAACTTTAACAGGGGTTGTACATTCAGTTGGATACACTCAATCACATAGGTTCATACTAGGCTAACTGCCCTTGTGAGCCATTTTAAGCCAAGCCAATTATCCCTTGGGAGACTCAAACCCTGCACCTTGTGTTTGTAAGGCAAACACCTTAACCATTAGGCCACATAGTGCTCAAACACAGATTTCATTGATTACTTTGCATTCAAACACTTGACAAATGTCCATGAATAACGCTCCCTTTGGCATGTATCTGTCCAGACACATGCAAAAATTGAAACACCCCCAAAGATACACGTGCTACATAAACTGACTCAAAGCTCTATCACTAGACTATACTCAGTATCCTACAGACTGCTCAGAGGTGACCTGTGTCTGGCATACAAAGCATCCTCTGACCCATTACTGATTGATTTACTGCACATCAG
Organism: Protopterus annectens; assembly: GCF_019279795.1. NCBI lineage: Eukaryota > Metazoa > Chordata > Ceratodontiformes > Protopteridae > Protopterus > Protopterus annectens. The sequence goes on from NC_056735.1 coordinate 1,960,539,220, forward strand.
CAAGTCAAATTACATCAGAAATACTCAGTCTAGGGATCTAAACTTCTACTGCAACATTACAGAATGGTTTGGTGGGACAAATATATTTTGCAGAGAATACCATTGCAATAGAAGAGACTCCCCATCCACATAAAACAAAGTTCATTCTTGTCCATTTTCAAGTGCAACTTAGATCAGTGGATGGGAAATAAAACATTTACCCCAGGCCTGCCCCTTGTACTGCAAATAGACAGATGCAGCTCCTAAATGCTTTATCCCATGCATGGGTCCCCTCAAATTATTTATGGTATGATCCCATTTATTCTCATTTGAGGAAATATATAATTATCGACCATAGAATGTGTAAGGTCAGTCTATAACCAAATGGGAAATGTTATTTCGAGCAGAAAAAAAGGAAATTGGTTGGGTTTAAAATGGCCTTGCAAGGGCAGATATAGTACTTTTCGATGAAACTGTGAACCTATAAACATTTATACCATATAACAGAGTCATGTATTTATATATGTTTTTATGTGTATAGGAATATAGCATCAAACTACAAACATTCGAAATGCTGACCATTAAAAGACCAATCATTTTATATCAAATCTACAATGATAATTTTTTTGCAGGTCAAGCACACTCTAACTTGGTATTAATTATATATACCAACTCTGAGAGTGCACAACTTTGGGGTAAGGACAGATTCCCTTACCTTGCTGCACCACGATCCCATAAAAAAAAAAAAAAAAAAAAAAACACTGGTGGCAAAAACTCAGATAAAAACAACATTAGTTCTTATGATGATTCAGTATTATTTTCAACCTGAAAAATGGTTCACTCATATGAATGTTCGATCCTTCAAACTGTAATTGTGCATAGGCATAGTTACACAATTGCAATGATACATTCTTTGTGCAGCTTTAGCGTGTGAATGTAATGCCGTGATGAGTTTTACCACAATGTATTGTATTGTGCAAGCCTGCAATGCACTTTTCAGGGTTTTATCCACTTTTCTTCACTGTAGTACAACCATGGCATTGGTATATATAATTTTTGGGGGTGGAGCTTGCCCCCCCTGTAAAAAATGATTTTTTTGTTTGTTTTTAATGGTTTTTGAGTTCAACATTTTCAGCATGTAATCTACAATGAATGGTAAGCTGAAAAAACATGGTTTGCTTTGGCATTGTAGATATGACTACATACTAGAAACAGAGATCGACTGAAACTTCAGATGAATATCTGCACATAATGCATACTTATTTATGATTTAGATCTAACCTTATGTGTGTACATAATTGATATATATTTTGTTGAAAGAGGAATGCTGAGTACGTTGTTTCGAAATGTGTCTTTGTGTTACAGTGAGACCATACAACAGTGAGAATAAGGAAATATTTATTTATCCTCACAGTTATGTGATATCAAAATGAATGTATTTAAAAATATGGAGGTGTATCAGGAGCAGTTTTCACTTGGCAATTGCAGCGGTGCTTGCATTTTAATACAGACTCTGGTCTATGTTATTTTTCTTGTTTTTAAATGTTTTATTTTTCAGGATACTGAACTCAATGAAACATGTTTTTGTTATACTTTCATGTAATCATGTATTTATTTTTTTGTTTGTGTATGAAAGAGAAAGAGAGAGAGAGAGAGAGAGAGTGTGTGTGTGTGTGTGTGTGTGTGTGTGTGTGTGTGTGTGTGTGTGTGTGTGCGTGTGTGTGTGCATGTGCGCACATGTGCATGCATGAGTGCTTATGTGCATGTGTCAAAGGAAAAAACCTCAAAGACCAATTCACGTAAGGTTCAGGTATGGCACCCTTTATTACTTGCAGCAAGGAAACAAAACATGCAGATACAGGATTTTGCCTAAATCACTAGTAGGCAGTATGCTTCTTTTATTCAGTTCTATGAAATGTTACTTTTCTATGGTTGACGTAGTTAGACACAGCTTTCTGTATTATTCTATAGAAAATGTTAGATTTCCTGCTGACATGTCCAGATTTAAAACTCACTATGTGTTACATAGAAAATGTTACTTGGATTTCCTGCTGACATGACTGGATTTATGAAAAACATTTGAGAAAAACAACCTGGCCTTGGGGCTTTATTTTTAGCCCATACAAACTTTCTATTCTTCAATTGTGCAGTTCTAATATATATGTCTTACATTTCAAGGTACATTTCTAGCTTAGGTACAAGTAATGCTGACTACAGTTTATATTTTCAAGCAGCCTTTGTTTTCATTATCAATAGCTTCAGAAGTTATGTACTTTTCTCATAGCATAAGCAGAAAATCAATAACTCTTTGTTTAAATCTCATGACATTAGTAGAAATGAAACATCTATTATTATTTTCTCGACATTAGCAGAAATCAAATGCTTTCCTGTTAATTTCCAAAGCATAAGCAGATCATAGCTGCGCATATGACATAACAGGATTGGAATGTAGCTTCTGCAGATTTATGCAATGTGAACAGAATAAATGTATTAACCCTTTTTAAACCTTGAATGCACTAAGCATGCATATTACTAATACATATTTTTCTAACATTTCCCCCCTTTTAATACTTTTATTCCACTTTCAAAATAAGCATAAACAATTTTTTTTCTTCCCCTAACCTCTTCCTACTCAGGATTTGCAGTTAAGAGAGTCATTCAGTTTAAACTTATGAAAGCATTTTCAAATTTTCAACAATTCTTCAAGTTCAGCACCTTGGTATAAGGTTTCTAAAACTGACATGTCTATAAAGTCTTTAATCAGTCTTTTCATGCAGGGGGATGCAGCAGCAAACACATACCACCAGTAGGATCATTCCTACACAGATGACAATCCGGATGTACATCAGGATACTGCCCCACCCCCTAAACAATCTCTGGAAAAAGTCAGTCAGTGGATTTGGTCCTGGTTTGGTCATAGCCGACACTTGCTGAATTACCTGAAGGTGATTGTCTATCTCGTGTTTGTGGTCAGGAATATACGAACAGCACTCCTCCTGGATTAAATGAAGTCAAGGGCCATGCGGTTTTGAAGCACTACAGTTCTCATGGCAGTCAGTTCATCAGTCACCAGTTTTAGAAAAGAAAAGGTTGCATAGCTCATTATTTTGAGAAGTTTAGACAGTTTTCTCAGTTCCCAGATTGATTTCGTTGCTCCATATGCTGGCAGTATACTTGCCCACGAGATGATGGTATCACCCAAGTCCATATGCAACAGTCCATTTTTCCCTATGCCCACAGCGTGATGGTTTTTCCAGTCCGCATTGATCTGCCCCACTGGATTGACAGGCATCTTGAGTTCTCGTCGAACATTTCAAATTTCCCCTGAGGCAAAACTGCTGTGTGTCGTATGGCCGGAACCAGGTACCCCAAATAACAACTGCCGGACCAATTCTCAGGTAACCACTTGTATGCTTTCCTACCACATGCAAAATAACAGTCCTCTACTTTGGTAGTAACTTTACTATGTCCTGGTTCTGGATGAAACATTTTTTGTCAACTATAATCAGTTGTTTATAGAGGTCAGCATTATGTCTTACTTCATCAGTTGTCCTATGCATTAGTTCAAAAAATGAATCATAGGTTGTGTTGCAATAGGAACCTGTGTTATCAGTTTTATTGTAGCATCTATAGGGAACAGTCACATTGCAATTGCTCCAACCCACCTGAACTGTATCATTTTTGTAAAAACACACAGTCCCCTTCTGTCAAACAGACAAGTACAATGCTACTTTATCTTGTGATGTAACATCTGATGTATCATAGACTAAATTTTCCCAGGTCTTGTTGGCTCCTAGGGGGACTGAAGTTAACAATAACCCCCTGTATGCTGTTGGCAAAGCTGTGCAAATCCAGCAATTCGAAACATTGAAGGTCTCAGCATACACATATTTGATTGCCTGGTAAGTGTTGAAATTTGGGTGCCACTCAACGTGCAACTCTCCACGTTTATTCAGTTCAGTTTGTGTGGCTGGGAAAAGGAATGGCCACAACAAAAATATTATTGTCACTAGTACAGTCAGCAGGATGATTATGCAATACTTCTGAGGAAATGGTTGTTCTGCATTCCTGTTTTCTCCGACTCTTCCAAGTAGTTTTATTTGGATTTTTCTGGATTCTGTCATTTTTGCTTTTGACATGTGATCTTACTCTCTGCTCTAATAGGACCTTCATCACCGATGGTTTCTTCACTGGGGTTGAGACGGATCAGTTCTATTGATCTGACCCCCCCTTTGTAGCCAGACTTTGTGCTGAGGGCTCCCATGGAGAGGTAAGATTTTTGTCCAGTTCAAAGTTCTTAACTAGTTTGCAGTGCATCAGGTGGATCCATGAGGCTCACTCTGCTATCTTGACTGCAGTGGGTGTCGAAAGAAGCACCTGGTATGGACCTTCCCACCTTGGTGATGTCCAATTTTTCTTTTTTATGGCCTTTATCCACACCCAGTCCCCTGGGATCACTGCCACTTCCGATGTTTCGGTTTGTTCTTTATCTGAAACAGAATTTGATTGCAACAGATGTTTAGAATTCAACAAATTTCTCATATATTCAGCTAGTGTATAGTCAGCTTCCTGGTCTGCGGGCATGAGAAGTTTCCACTGAGGTGTATAATAAGCCCTTCCAAACAGTTTTTCAAAAGGAGTCAATGCTTTTGCAGTCGGAACAGTTCTCATACTCAACAGTGCCAGGGGCAGACAATACACCCAGTTCTTTCCTGCCTCGGCTATTAATTTTCTTCATTTATTCTTTAATATTCCATTACACCTCTCAACTAGCCCTGCAGATTGCGGATGGTATGCACAATGATTTTTTTAAAGAAATACCAAAATGCTTACTTAATTGCTGTATGGTTTAGTTTACAAAGTGTGTATCATTGTCACTGTAGATCCTTTCCGGAATGCCGAATCTAGGGATGATTTCTTTGACAAGAATTTTTGCTACTGTGGCTGCATCTGGATTTTTGGTTGGAAAAGCTTCCACCCATCTGGAAAACATATCTACAATGACAAGACAATACTTCTTAGTTTCACACTTGTTCAATCCTATGAAATCCATACAGACAGTGTGAAATGGATATGGTGGTGTAGGGAAACTCCCTTGCTTGGGCTTTACCGCCCCTTGTGCATGATGTTTGTTACAAATTTGGCACATCAAACAAATTTTTTAGAGCAGTTTGTAAATCCGTACATTGTGAACACCTGATTCACCAGCTGTACCATCCCCCCTGTTGAGACATGGCACTGCCCATGGCTCAACAAAGCTGCATATCTAAACAAATTAGATGGTAGTACCGGTTTCCCTTCTTTAGAGATGTACAGCCCCTTTTCGAGAATTGCTCCTTGTTTTACCCATCTTTGTTTTTCAGCTTGCATAGTGAGTGTCTGCATTGTCTTTAACATTTCTAAGTCTAAAATCTCAGAGGGTTGTAGTTCCTCATTTAAAAGAAATACTTCTGAAGCTGCTTGTTTTGCAACTGTATCAGCTCTCACATTACCTTTTGAAATCCTATCTTGTTGCTTGGTGTGAGCTGTGCATTTGCAAATAGCTACTTTCTGAGGTAACTGAATAGATTCCAAAAGATCTAAAATAAACTGTGTATGACTGATAGGTTTGCCAATAGATGTTATCATTCCTCAGTTTTTCCACTGTTGCGCAAAAACAGTAGAAAAAGCATACTGGCTGTCAGTAAAAATGTTTATACTTTTACCCTTTGCTAAGGTACATGCCCATGTCAAGGCAATCAATTCTGCTGCCTGTGCAGATAAGTTGTGTGGCAAAGGTTTTGCTTCTATAATCTCAGTGTCAGAAACTACTGCATATCCTACTAGGTTCTGTCCTGCAGGACCCCTTTTGCACGAACCATCCACGTAGTATGTCACCTCGGCATCATCCAAGGGGACATCCGTGAGATCTTTTCTAGGTAGTGTCTTTTGCTCAATCACCTGCAGGCAGCAGTGTGGTGTGCCATCTGCAGGGGTTGGGAGCAAGGTAGAAGGGTTCAAATTCGTGCATTGTTCAATTGTCATGTGAGGTTGGCTCAACAATATAGTTATGCAGGAAAGATGCCTAGCAGGGGAAAGATATGCTACCTTCTCTTGCAGTAAAATAATTGCGACTGCATGAGACACTCTCAAAGTGAGAGGGTGGAATAAAACTACTGAGGCCGAAGCCTGTACTGCCATTGCAGCTGCAACTACAGCTTGTACACAGTGAGGTAAGGACTGTGCCACTACATCTAGTTGTGATGAATAGTAAGCAATGGGGCGTTGCTTGTCCCCATGCTGTTGTGTTAACACTGATGTCATATAACCTTGCTTACAATCTACAGTTTGGAAAAAATGTTTATGGTAGTTTGGTAATACCAGCACTAATGAGGATGCTATTAACTGTTTCAGTTTGCAGAAAGCAGATTCTGCCTCTGGTGTCCATTGTAACAAATCCTGTGCTGCCATAGGCTTTTTATATATCAGGTCAGTCAGAGGTGCAGATTCCAAGGCATAATTTGGAATCCAACTCCGGCAAAAATTAGTTGTACCCAGGAAGGACATCATTTCCTTCTTGGTAGTGGGTTTTGGTGCTTGCAAAATTGTTACTTTTCTGTCCTCATCTAATGTTCTACCTTCCTTGGATATCACATATCCTAGGTATTTGACTTGTTTTTTCCAAAGCCGCAGTTTATTTTTGTTTACCTTATGTCCTTCAGCGACTAAAAATCATAATAGCGCTATGGTATCTTCTTTACAATCTTGCTGGGTGGGGGCCGCCAGCAAGATGTCATCAACATAAAGTAAAATCTGACTGCCTCTTGGTGGGGTAAATCCCGCCAAGTTGCTTGCCATTTCTTGTGAGAATATTGTTGGACTTTCACAATATCCCTGTGGTAGTCGCGTATATGTATACCTTTTTCCCTGAAATGTGAATGCAAACCAATACTGGCTGTCAGGGTGTATCGGTATCGAAAAGAACACATTGCTGATGTCTACCACAGAAAAATATTTCTGTTGAGGTTTTAAATCATTCAACAGGGTGTGTGGGTCTGGCACTGTGGGTGCCCTTGGTATTACTGCATCATTTACAGCTTGTAAATCTTGGACCATACGCCATTCTCCATTTGCTTTTTTAACAAGAAATATGGGTGTGTTACATGGTGAATCAGGAGATTCCACCAGCACCACTTCCTTAAGTAAAGCTGCTATGATAAGTTTGATTCCTGCCTCTGCATCTTTTCTTAAGGGATGCTGTCTTTTCTGTGGTCTAAATGCTGATTTTGGCGTGATAGTAACTGGTCCCGCTGTACAAATAAGTCCTATATCTGATTTTCCTGTTGACCAGAGAGTTTCTGGTATATTCTGTAAGGCATTCTCTTCCTCCTTTAATAGGAGTGCTAATCAGCTGTCCTTGCTAGACTACAAGTGTACAGCTGGGTGGGTCTGAGTTATCCAATTCAGCTTCTGTATTTGTATTCCCTTCTCTGACAGTTCTAATTCTGTCTGTTTCTCCCATCTCATGACTTTTTCTCCTAGGTCTGCCCATTCTATGTTTTTGTCCTTGGTTAAGCTAACATGTGGTAATCGATTAGATTTATAGAGTGCAAAGAACTCCTGGGGCAATGAACAGCTGGCTCACTGTTCCCTTCTGTGTCCCAGTACAGGTTACGTAATATCAATCTGTTTGCATGATTTTTAAACAATTCTTGCTCATATTCCTTATCAGGTCCTGGTGTGTTACAATAATACAGGGTACAGTGCAACAGGTGTTGTTTATCAATGTCAAGGGAGGGGAACTTGCTGATGGCTGCATTAATTAATTATTTGGTCACAGTCCCTGGACCAGTTGTAACCAAGTCCTGGCTGTACCAATAAAACATTTCACCCTCCGATTGCACTGAAAAGGTATCAATTTGTCGCTGTGCTTCCATACCCTGCATGGGTGGGACTACTGCTATACCAAATAGCTGTATGAGGTCTCTGCCCAAGAGGTTTACTGGGCATTTTGCAGAAACAACAATTTTGCTTTTCTGAGTCAATCCTGAAACAGGATCAGTTATCGCAATGTTACGGGAGAGGGGCTCCCGATACAGCTGTCCATTAGCTGCTTTTACCAGTATGTAATCAGGTGACTCTGTGTTTTCTGGCAGTTTGGAGGGATGTAGCAGGGTTCGTGATGCCCCTGAGTCACACAAGAATTGATTTGCCTCCCTTCTACCAAGAGTGTAACTTCTGGTTTTGTGTCTGCTAAATAGAGCTCCAGGCTCAATAAACCTAGGTCTAATATTTCATTTTCTTCATTGTCAGTAACTTCCTGCACTTCCTCTATTTCTTCTGTCACATCCTCTACTCCCACTATCACATTCTCATTTGTCCTTTCTCTGCTATCCCCTTCTAGTGATTCCTGACTACCATATAGTCAGTCCTCACCCTCCTCTTCTGTGGTTGCCTTCTTGTTTTTCCTGCAATCCCTTGCCAAGTGTCCCTTTTTACCGCATTTGAAACATTCATCCCTTTTCTTTCGCCCTTCAAAGTCCTCTGATCGCTGATCAGATTGTTTGTTTCCCTGTGCATTTTTCTTGCCCTTTTTCCCGGACTGTACTACATAAACTTCTGCTCCATCTTCTACAGAAAATACTTGAGCTTTCTTTTTCTTTTTCTTTTTGCTATTAAAATGCCTTTCGGCATGCCTAGCATATTCAAGTAATGACTGTAACCTGCTTGTACGATGATCTACCATGTGTTTTGTAATAAAACTGCTTATGGGTGCAATACTGCCTTTTAAAAATGCATTTTTTAACTGCTGTTCATATGGGGAATCTTGTGTTTGATCTTCAGGAACCTGCATTCCACAGTGGTTATTAAAACATTCTAGTAATCTGGCATAATATCAGTCAATAGTTTTACCTTCTTGTTGGATGCATTGGTTAATGCAAGTCCAGTCTGCCCTAGGCTTCCATTTTTCAGAGATGCGGTCTGTAAGACCGTTTACTCTGTTGTCTAACTCTGCGCTGCTATGTGGGAGGGGTCTGTGTGCAGCATCACGGGGATTCCAGTTGCCACTAATCATGTGCCAATCTGGCCCCACAATTTGTCTAACTACTTTTTCTACCTCTTCTCTGTTTAAGTTATAACTCAACCTCATTCCTTGTAAATCTTCTGAGAACTTTCTAAAATTAACTTTTGGATGGGGAATTCCCTCAGTGGCTTTCTGGATATCTTCCGGAGTCCAAGGTCTATACACTAAAATAGTTGGGTCCTGATCGTCTTGTCCTGCCTGAGGATTAGGTATTTCTATAAGTGGACATATTTCTTCTTCACTCATAGATCGTGAATTCTTTACCATTTGATATAACTCAATGCCTTCATTTGAGTTACCTGCCCATGTTTGAGACCTGGTCCCGATGGGATCTCTAATAAATGGTTTTACTTTTGCAATGTCTCTATTTTCAGTGACAACAGGATATCGTGGGGGTGGACTAACCTGTTCACTTGCTTCATATTCTGGTAAGGGAGGAGGAGGGGCCGATGCTATTACTAAGTTATTGTCCTCCTTATCTATAAACATTGTTTTTGAATTGTTGCTCTTTTGTTCCCTATGGTTTACTTCCTCAATCCACCTGTGTGCCTGAGGAATTCCTAATTGACGTTGCTTTTTTACCCAACCTTTGGAATCGGTTTTGAGCTGTTTGACAAGTTTGATAAATGAGGATTTTTCTAATTTTCCATCAAATTCGTACTTATTAGCCCATTTTGAATAGTATTTAATATTGTCAGCGCACTGCAACTGCATGTATTTTGCGTCTTTGGTTAATGGCGGATTTTGGGGTCTTTTTGTGCAATTATTACCCATTTTGTTCTACCCTTTTTGATCGTTATGTAACTTCTCTTATTTTTAACGTGGTACCACAGATTTTGTTATAGTCTCTTCAGAATGACTGCCTACCTATTCTGTTTCTCCTGATCTATAACAAGACAGTAATCTTTTCTGTCCCTGACTGGTAAAATACAGTCTTGACAAAAACAATACAAATCTAGTCCCTGATCTAAAACAGAAAAAAGTAGATTCACCTTACCTGAGCCTACGTGATACTCACCTGGTTCGTGGAGACCCATCCTTCAGTCGCAGATCAGAAAGTGGCTGGCATCTTTTGTACAACAATTCAGTCGGAGGGCTTTTCAAATAAGAAGAACCAATTTGGTTTCTTCCCCGTATGGTTTCAACCACCTGTCCCGTCTGATCCGAGGTGAAGTGAGGGTTCCAGCTCAAAGGACCAATCTGTCAAAGGAAAAAACCTCAAAGACCAATTCACGTAAGGTTCAGGTATGGCACCCTTTATTACTTGCAGCAAGGAGACAAAACATGCAGATACAGGATTTTGCCTAAACCACTAGTAGGCAGTATGCTTCTTTTATACAGTTCTATGAAATGTTACTTTTCTATGGTTGACGTAGTTAGACACAGCTTTCTGTATTATTCTATAGAAAATGTTACTTAGATTTCCTGCTGACATGTCCAGATTTAAAACTCACTATGTGTTACATAGAAAATGTTACTTGGATTTCCTGCTGACATGACTGGATTTATGAAAAACATTTGAGAAAAACAACCTGGCCTTGGGGCTTTATTTTTAGCACATACAAACTTTCTATTCTTCAATTGTGCAGTTCTAATATATATGTCTTACATTTCAAGGTACATTTCTAGCTTAGGTACAAGTAATGCGACTACGGTTTATATTTTCAAGCAGCCTTTGTTTTCATTATCAATAGCTTCAGCAGTTATGTACTTTTCTCATAGCATAAGCAGAAAATCAATAACTCTTTATTTAAATCTCATGACATTAGTAGAAATGAAACATCTATTATTATTTTCATGACATTAGCAGAAATCAAATGTTTTCCTGTTAATTTCCAAAGCATAAGCAGATCATAGCTGCGCATATGACATAATAGGATTGGAATGTAGCTTCTGCAGATTTATGCAGTGTGAACAGAATAAATGTATTAACCCTTTTTATGCACTAAGCATGCATATTACTAATACATATTTTTCTAACAGCATGTGTGCGTGTGTGCGTGTGTGTGTGCGTGTGTGTGTGTGTGTGTGTGTGTGCGCGTGTGTATGTGTGTGTGTGTGTGTGTGTGTATGCGTATGTGTGTGTGTGTGTGCATGTGTGTGCATGAGTGTGCGTGAGTGTGCATGTGCGTGTGTGCATGCGTGAGTGCGTGTGTCTGTGCATGCATGTGTGTGTGTGTGTGTGTGTGTGTGTGTGTGTGTGTGTGTGTGTGTGTGTGTGTGTGTGTGTGTGTGTGTGTGTGTGTGTGTGTGTGTGTGTGTCTGGGTGGGGGTGTGTGCATGTGTGTGTGTGTGTGTGTGTGTGTGTGTGTGTGTGTGTGTGTGTGTGTGTGTGTGTGTGTGTGTGTGTGTTTGTGTGTGTGTCTGTGTGTGTGTGCATTCATGAGTGCGTGTGTCTGTGCATGCGTGTGTGTGCATGTGTGCGTGCATGCATGCATATTTGTCTGTGTGTGTGCATGCGTGTGTGTGTGTGTGTGTGTGTGTGTGTGTGTGTGTGTGTGTGTGTGTGTGTGTGTGTGTGGATGTGTGTAGGTGTGGGAGTGCATGTACTACAGGAATAACAAAAATTAATTTACAGGACACAGCATATTTTGCTGTTGCTTCATAGGTTCATAGGTATATACTAGGCAAACGACCACCAGGCCCTTTGTAAGCCTAGCTGTTCAACCCAACCCAAACGTGTCCCCATAAACCTTGGGTGTCTCTTAGTAGGGGTATGTTAGTTTGGAGATGGCTAAGTGCCTTGTGTGGGTGGGTGTGTTAGGCAATATTTTACTTATTGTCTGCCACTGTCCATTAGTGACATAAGGTCCAGACCATGAGTGAATTTACAATTTCCAATCCAATAGTCAAGGGTAAATTTGAATAGGGTTAGGGATTAACTCTGCTTCTCATAATTGGGGATCCTATTCCATAGCATGGGGTTCCTTTGATGCACATATCAGTCTCACCAGCTTTTTCTAATTATTTCACAAGACAAAGTTGAAATGCTTGCTCTGGTGTTTCTAGTGTTGTTCATTTTGCAGATGTACAAAAGATCCATCAGGTCTGGATCTGAAGATGTGCTGTATGCCAGGCATAGATCACTTTTCAATAACCTCAAAAAGACTGAGTATAAAGATAAGGCCTTAAGGTGATCTGTGTAGGGCAAAGTGCATTAATACCCTTGGATTCTCCTGTTGAGGAGCCTCTGTGAGCATTACAACTGTTGCAAATGTCTGGCCAAGTGTATGCTGAAGGGGGCATTGTACTCAGTGATAGGTCTGATAAGGGCCAAGTAAAGTGGTATTATAACTTCTTTGGACTTTGATGTCATACCCTTACTTATATGTCGGGCAACATAAATGGCTTTCTTACTCTCTTGGTTATGTGTTGGTCAAATGACAGACTGCTTTCTACATATGTTTCAAAATACCAAGCTACTGGAGTAATTGGCTTCTGTGGATATTTTTGCAAAGGGCATTATAATGTACTCCTTGGCATTGAATTTTAAACTGTGGCTTTGGCATCAGTCATTTGTCTGAGTTAGGCACTCATTGTAAGAAGTTAGCATCCTGGGGGGAATCTATGATTGTTTCCAGTTAACATTCATCTGCAAACTTGGTGGCATTAGCTTTTCCTTCTGAGAAGTAGAATGACCCAGCACCAAACCCTGAGGTACTCCACTGGTATCCAGTCTCTTAAAGGAGGTGGTCTCACCTGTCCTGACTTCTTGAGTTCTATCTGTGAGCCAGATGAAAATCCAATGCATTACGGAGAGATTTTTGCCTAGTTCAGAGAGTTTGTCAACAATAACTGATTGTGGGAGATTATATCAAATGCCATAGCCAGGTCAAGGTAGGTGATATGGAGCAACTTCTCCTCATCCATTGCCTTGCTGACCCTCTCAAAGAAGTCTACCAGATTATGTATGCAAGACCTTCCCTTGACAAAGCCAAACTGGGATGGGTCCAGTGTTTGTTGGTTGCCAGTATTCTTGTTCATCATTTCCATGATAATTCATTCCATGGCTTTGCACATTAGACTTGTCAAGTTGATTTATTTATTGTTTCTTGATGTCTGTTTACTAGAAAGAAAAGTCTGACTGGGTCACAAGAGCCCATTTTCAATTGACACGTAGGGTAGAAAAGCTCCATTTAACAGAAAAAAAATTAGATTAAACATTAGATAAAAACAGCTGAAAATTATACAATAATATTGTAAAGCATAGAGATATACCAAAAATATGTTACAAAGAGAACAATGAGAATAAACAAAGTAAAATGCTACACACATTTCTGGAGAATGTCCTCTTGGCAATTCATGATAATAATAAATAAAAGTCATGTACAAAAAAAACGTGAAAAAGCACTCGAACAGGACCAATAACAGGAAAAAAGTGCTTTGGGCTGATGGAAAGAACAAAAGATGTTTTTTTTTAAAAACTCAGCTTTATTCGGTAGCACAACACAGAAAACACCATTAACGCATTTAATCCACAGCTCGCATTTTCGTCCACACTACTTGGACTTCATCAGATAATCCATTAATTAACAAAGTCACTACTTAAATAGCTCAGCCAGGTTACACTAACCAATAAAATTACAAAGTTTATTACAAAGTACTGAATACTGAATAAGATGATCTCACTGGGATCATAAATATTAATCAATATATATAATAAAATACAACAAATTCTTACCAAATAATAAATAATAGACTATCTAACTATAAAATTACTACATAAAACCTAAAAGACTTTCATATCAATAGAATAATTAAAAAGATTCTAAAACTTTAATTAAAATATTGATGCAAGAAACAATAATAAAGTATACATCCATACATTTTATGTGGGGGATTAGCACCATCTACTGTCAAATGTGGATATTACACTTGTTACAATTTCGAAGCCCTTAACTTTAGTAATGGTAGTATAGATATTTAATCATTTAAACCTGTTTTTTTTTTTTGCTGCTTCCAGGGTTATTTGCCACCATAACTCCTTATATTCTACTTGTTCCTCCCAAGGGCCTCCTCTTATGTCTTTCCTAATTTGTTCTAATACATAGAAGAAGAATTTATAACCTTCGCATTCTCTAGAATGCTTGTATAATGCATTAGTATCTTTCGCTTTGGATATTTCATATATATGTTCATATATTCTCCTCCTTAATGTTCTTTCCATTTTACCCACATAAAACGATTTACATTTTTGACATATAGCAAGGTATATTACCCCTTTAGTATCACAATTATAATACCCTTTGCTTTTTATCCATTTATTTCTACTTTCTAAATAAATTTCACTTTTATTGGTAATATATTCACATCGGTTACATCTCCCACATTTGTATGTTCCTAGTTTCCTTCTTCCATCAAGGAAGTGGGTGTCATCATGTAGATTATTATTCACCCCACTATTATTATTTTCTAAAATTTTCCTTAAACTATACGAGTTCTTATAGACCACTTTCGGTGTTATTTTGGTAACTTCATCTATATCAGTAAGGGTAATAAATTTTTCCCATTCCCTGTGGAAAACCTCTCTAACCTTATAATTAGTAGCATTGTATTCCAATACCAAGGCTTGTTGGAATTCATTGTTAATTCCCTTATTTTCATTTCCATACCTTTCATCACAGTTAATATTAGCTACCCCTTTTATTGGTCTAAATTTACTTTTTCTACCATTCTCTACCTCCATTCTAATATTTTTAACAAATTCATTAAGATATCCTTTATCCATGAACATTTTCTCGAGAAAATTACATTCCTTAATGAAATCCGAATCTAGGCTAGTCATGCGGCATCCCCTAACAAACTGCCCCTTTACTATATTCTTTTTACAATGCAAGAGATGTGCACTATTAAAATGGAGAAAGGAATTACAAAAAGTGGTTTTCCTATGAATTCTAGTTTCAAAGTTCTTTTCTACCTTATATATTTCCACATCCAAGTATTGTAGGGTGTCATGTGAGGTCATATAGGCAAATTTAAGGAAACTGGTGGTAGTACTAATATAATTCATAAATTCTTCAAAAACATCATAACCACCTGTCCAAAATATTACAATATCATCCAGAAATCTACGATATAAGGTCCAATAGGTGCTGTATTTAGAACTTAAAACGAATTTCTCCTCCCACTTTGCTAAGTCATGTGCTTAGTTTAATTGTAACTATAAAGGGGGAGGGGTGATTAGAATAGTTTAGTATAAATGTGGAGGAGGTGACAGGAAGAGGTTATGTAAAGTGGTAGAGAGGGTAGGTTAGCCAGGTGAAGCTGTCAAAGGGGTGATAGGTAGAGAATCAATACAGAAGGGATGAAGAAAAGTAGACAAGACTGATGTTCATCCAGGAGTGTAGTTTGAGCAGAGCCATGAGTTTGATAGGTAGTCTTTCAGAAGATGCTTGAAGGAAGGATGATAAGTTTCTGCTCTAACAGCCTGTGGAATAGAATTCCAATTTTTGGCAACAGCTTAGATGTAAAGGCTATTTCTAATTGAGGTTTATAGATGGTAAGAAGTTGTTTATAATTAGAATGAAGGGGCCTGTTTTGGTGATATTAAGGAAGACTAGAGCTTAGTGCAGGACAGACATGGGATTTATGAATGATGTTGTGGGCAGCAGCTAGTTGTACAATGTCCAGGTAGTGAGGTAGTTCAAGCCAGTTCAAAATTTTAAGGGCCTCGCAGTGATGTATATAGTATTGTTTATTAGTAACACATTTAGCAACTTTGTTGCAGCACATTTCAAGTTTAGTTTTAACAGATACCTGCAAGTTGGTAAGGATAAGGGCACCATTTAAGAGTGAAGATGGTAAGTAGTTGCTAGGGTGGTTTTAGGAGAGTTAGTAAGAAAAGTTTTAAGTCCATAAAGCATACCAAGTTTCTGGTGAGCTTTATATATATATTTATATAGGTTTACACTGAAAATCTTGAAACTGCATCAGTCGACCAGCATGTGGTCAAATGGCAGTTTTCAAGTTGACAGAATGTCAAAGCAAAATGCATCAACTACACTACAGTGAACGTGTAGTGTACGTTGAGTATTTGGGTTCGACATTTTGCAGGGAGATCATGGTTCAGTGAGGAACATGGAATTAGCCCATTTCCTCACTGTAGTATGATCTCAGAGTTGGTATATTTAATGTGCAGGGGGTGTGGGAGGCACAATTAACGTGCCGTTGATTGCAGAGTGTTAACTGTACATTAATGTGCATAGCAGGAGCTGAGTGATGTCACCTCCTGCTATGTGGAGTACTTCAAGCTATGAATGGCGATGTATTTATTTTCACCTAGGCTGCTGTTTCGAAATTGCGAATTCAGCATTTTGGGTCAACATTCTGAATGGTTGACCAAAGCAGATTCAGAATTTCAATCATAAACCATATATATATATATATATATATATATATATATATATATATATTTCGGTTTACTATTGAAATGTCGAACGGCACTACATCGACTGTACTATAGTTGAACACGGAAGTTCGAAAATAGTAATGTCGACGACAAAAAAACAATCTAGGACTGTGTTTTAACATGGGTCGAGGTAGGGGAGATGTTTGTAGTTCTGAATAATACTGAACACCTACCTCGACCCATGTTAAAACCATTCCTAGATTGTTTTTTTTTATGTTGACATTACTATTTTCGAACTTCCGTGTTTGACTATAGTACAGTCGACGTAGTGCCATTCGAAATTTTAATAGTAAACCATATTATTCCCATTGTTGAGCTTCTATCTTTCTTATCTATTCTTCACTATATATCCACTGCAAAAGTCATCTCCACTTCACATACTTTACCATAGTTTACCTTACTTGCTCTTTGCTGCAGTATTAATCTGTTTGTCTCTCTTCCCCTATATCTTCCAAAGCATTGACTGTCTATAACATGTAAATAGTAACCTTCCCCTTACTGAAACATAACAAAAATAATAAACTGTAGTACTTAGTATCTCTTTAGGCAGGCTTTTCTACTGGCTACACCTGCACGTGGTTAACACCCTGCTTTCAAACTCTTTCTGCAGCATTGCACAGTCTGCTCTTATTTATTATCCTACTTTTTCTCCTAACAGCTTTTCGAGTGATATTACATTTTTACTCTTTCTACCACATAAGACTTTTTACCTTGTTCACCTCTAAGTCTCTCCTTCCATACATCTTTGCCATTTCAGCTGGTGGAGCCCGCTCCGTTCACCTTTGCTTTGCTCAGGGTCAGTCTACTCCCCTATCTTACTCCCAAATCCCACTCACCCCCACTATCCCTAGTTTTATATTGGGTCTATATTATTTCAGCGAATGCTTAAAATAGCGAACACTATGGTGGTGGTGGTGCTGCGGTAGCATTGTCACCTCACAGTAAGATGTCCCATTCAATTCTCAGCTAAAACGTCTTCTGTGTGGAGACATGCGTGAATGGGCATACCTTCATTGAAGGTTGTGTGTCAGGACTGGCAACTCGGCACATAAAAATCTACTGACAATCATTAGCGGACCAGAGTTCTGCTGTGGCGACCCCTAACCGGGAAAAGCCGAAAGACACAACAACAACTTAAAATAGCGAACACTGTTAAAGTCGAAAATCCCTAAATCTCGAACACATGGAACAGCAATTTTTTTTCCAGGGAAAAAAAAATCGCTGATCCGTAAAAAAAATCAAAACACAAAATAAGGTGGGGGGATTTGCCCCCACACCCCCCCAATGTGGGGGGGGTTGTGCCCCCACACCACCCTACTTAAATATACCAACTCCGTGATCGCACTGCAGTGGAGGAAATGGCAAAGTCCCAAACATGGCCCAGTGATTTTTTCCCTGGGAAAAAAAAAATGCTGGTCCGTGTGTACGAGATTTAGGGATTTCAACTTTATTGGGTTGATTAAACAGCATTCACTATTTTAAGCATTTGCTGAAATAATATAGACCCTTTTATATCTACACAAAACCTACCTCTTCCTATGCACAACTCCTCCTTTTCCTATCCAAGTGCCTATCATTCTGGTACCCTTTATCTGTCTCTAACACCCACTACTCATATCATACTATCCATACTGCCATCCTTACATCTCCACCTATCTAGTTATACCTCTCTTCCACAGGACTCCTCTGCCTCCATCTCATTATTTACTTCCACTATTGCCTTCTATTACATTCCTTCTCTTTAGCATTTTCTTCCTCCTTTATACATGTTACATTTTTACAGCTGTCCTCATTCTTCTTCTTTAAGCCTTCTCACTGCTCCACATTCTTAGTATCCCATATTCTACATACCTATTCAAATTCCTGCCTAATTGTTTTTAATTCCTTTTATTTCCTTCTATGATGTAATTATATTTGTACACATATCATCTATTTTCCATCATTGTCTTCAAGACTCTTGTATCTAATGCACACCAGATATGCTCCTCATTTTTCTATTCACACATCTACTCCTACTTCTATCATACCTTACATGCTAAATGATACCTACCACATGTATTTCTCACTCCTCCACACTTAGTCATACTGTCTATGTCACTTGCCAGCTGTTCACTATTACTATTGCTTCTAGCTTATTTGGCTTACCCCCTATTTCATTTTCAGATATACAATTCTTAACCCTTCTCCCAACCCATATAAGGTAAAATTTGAATTTGATACTAACATACCTAAACCCTCACTAGTGCATGCTGTGGTGCAGCAGTAGCATCATCACCTCCCAGCAAGAGGTTCTGCGGTTCGATTCTCAGCTGGGGTGCCTTTTCTGTGGAGTCTGCATGTTCTCCCTACATTCGTGTTGGTTTCCCCCAAGTGCTCCGATTTCCTCCAAAATTATAAAGACATGCGTCTGGAGTGTTTCTCTCTGGACATCTGCTGAAAATTGGCTTCATTTCAAGTCGGACATTCCCAGTTAACAAATGTTAAATAAACACTGTAAAAAAATCATATTATGCGGTGGTGTCCACGCAAATCTGAATCTCGACCCCCCTCTTCTCCACCCACTCTCTTTTCTTCTGTAACAATATCTACTAGAAATTTGAAAATTATATCCATTAATATTAAAAGTATAGCAAACAATGTTTCTGAATTTTATTCCTGGATTACTCATTACTTCCCAGACATTATTATTCTTACAGAAACTTGGCTCAAACCCATATAAAAGACTCTGGACCCCGGCTATATTATCATCTGCTCTAACAGATTAAATAAAAAAGGTGGTGGTGTAGAAATCATGTTTTCTAACCATATCTCTGTCTCTCTTTCTTCTATGTCTCTACCTAAATTCTTCTGTGCTGAGATCCTTGTAACATACTGTAAATTAAATGAGCATAAAATTCTATGTATAATTGCCCTATATATTCCTCCAGGAAATAACATACCTATTCTGGAAGACATTCTGCACTAGGTAGCTAGTTCCATTTCTCATGAAATAATTCTTGGTGATGTCTATATTAGCTGACACACCTTCATATCAGACTACCTTTCCAGTATTATCAATCTATATGATTTCAAAATCTCATAACTTTCCAAGCTCACTTCAATAAAGCTAATAGCACTGGGAGTAGTCTGGACTGGATGCTAGTCTAAAATCAAAACCTTTATGACTCTTCAAAAACCCTCCCAGACTCCCTCAGTGATCACCATCATACATATGTTCAGATACTTTTTTCTGAAAAATGACAATGTTAATAATGTTAAAGAAAGTGAATGGGATCTTTTGAACCACCTTAAAATCAATCATTGTAGAGTTATGAAACCTGATAAGGGGGGGTGGGTGGTTTTGATGTATTCCATGGACTATGAGATGGGTATGTACAAAATTTGAACAATGAGGAATAATATACAGTTGTTTCTAAAAACGAGATCAATATTGCTTATTCCAAGATCAACTATTTTCTTTTTGACCATTTATTACAGGGTACTATCAATGAGAAACTTTATAACTACCTGCATGTGGTGAATCCCAGAATTCCTAGTATTTTTGGGATACCTAAAACACATAAGGGAATTGAGAATTTGAAATTTAGGCCTATTGTTGCAGGAGGGGGTTTTCTATTACGGAGCTCCTGGCCATATTTATTGATTGCTAACTGAAAGAATTTGTATTCTCTTTGACTCACATTACTAAGGATTCGTGGGATTTTTTGAAGAACATTACTAATGACAAGTTTGGTAAAGATGTTCTGTTGGTCACCATTGATGTGGTCAAACTATTTCCTAGTATCCCACATGATAATCGTATAGAATGTTTTAGTGAGGTGCTCTTGGAGATAGGTTATCTGAATGGTAATATGATTAATTTGACCTTGGAATTAATGGATACTGTATTGAATAATAATTTTGTACATTTTAATGGAGAATTCTACAAGCAAAATAAAGGGGTGGCTATGGGGGCTGCCTGTGCCCCCTTTTATGCTAACTGTGTACTTTATTATTAGGAGAAGAAATACATTTTTGACACAGACTGAAATACATTTCTTTCTTTCTATACCCGTTACCTTGATGACATCTGTCTCTTTTGGTTGGGATTGGAAGAATTCCTACAGGAGTGACTGGTTTACATCAACAGTACATCTGGATTTTTAAACTTCACCCACTCCCTATCTAATGTTAGGATTGATTGATTATCTTGACGTTACATTATATAAGGATTATAGTAATCAGAGTTTTCATTCTAAAT
Organism: Protopterus annectens; assembly: GCF_019279795.1. Classification (NCBI taxonomy): domain Eukaryota; kingdom Metazoa; phylum Chordata; order Ceratodontiformes; family Protopteridae; genus Protopterus; species Protopterus annectens. The sequence goes on from NC_056735.1 coordinate 1,960,559,911, forward strand.
TGTTTTAAAAAAACTACCTTTTTTAATTCCTACCTTCATTTTAACAGTGGGCTTCCATTTTATCAAAAGGGGATAGTTAAAGGACAATATATTAAGGCCTCTAGAATGACCACAGATAGGGGGATGTTTTTGGAGGAATTTGAATTTCTTACTATTCTGTTTCTTGAGAAAGGTTATCCCAGAGTCCCTTTGGATAATTTGGCCAAGGTCGTTATCAGGGATCATGATACACTTTACTATCCACTCTTGGGACTTGGTAGAATGACTGAGGGGTAGGCTAAGAATGCTCATAAAAACTATCAATGTGCATTTATACATACTTATTCCATGACTTCCATTCAGGTTGAAGACATTGTAAAACAATGCTGGACTATTTTAAAGGTTAATAACGGCACCAAAAACTATCTCCCAGATAAACCTATTTTTATTAGGAGAAGGGATACCAACCTGAAGGAACTATTTGAATTAAAGGAAGAAGAAAAAAATAATTTTAGTAAGGAAAAGATACTGGGGACTCACAGATGTGGGTATTGCAAACAGTGTAGTTACAGGTATAACAGGATGGAGGTGTATATACCATCAAGGAGATATAATGTGGATACTAATTGTAATACTAATGGAGTAGTTTAATTAGTATTATGTGAAGGCTGTAGCAGTTTTTATATATATAAAACTGAGAGGGTTTTAAGGCAGAGAGTATATGAAAACATGTATGACATTTCCAGGACAAGAGAATCCAACACCCTATATAAATATTCTAGAACATGTACTGACATGAATCTAAAATTATCTGTGCTTGAACAAGTAGTGGCTGATCCCCAGGGTGGTTGCTGGGAGGCCAATCTTGAGTACAGGGAGCTTTTCAGGCAGCTCAGGTTGGACTCATTAAGAGCCCCGGGTTTGAATGAATATATAAGTATTAATAGTGTATTGAGGCTGAGAGCAGCTAAACTGTGATTAGGGGTTTTTGTTCCAGTGAGTTTTGAACAATGAATATTTGTTTAGTAATATATATTTATATTAATTAGATTGCTGTTATAGAAAGTTTTTTTTTTATTTTTGTATACAGTCATTATATGAATTTTTAGCAAAAACAGTATAGCAGGATATATGTATTGCATTGCAGGTAGAATTTTTGTGCCTTTAAAATATGTGACACTTAACTGGGCTAATTAATTTAATTTTATCAGTGATTGTATTTAAGCAACCTGTGCTGTTATGAGTATTGTTCTGATGAAGCCTGGTAGATCCGGGTGAAAGTGCTTAACCTGTTTGCTGCTGCTGAAGATTAAAGTTTTTACTATTGAATACTGCTGTGGAGTCACTTTATTTTGGCAGAAGCTGTTAAACTACATACTCTACACCTTGCTGTGCCAATTCAAGAATTGGCTCTGTTGTCCTGCCTGGCCATGAGTTCCTGTTGTTTTTTTTAGTTTCATGAAACTGGTTTGGTTGTTCTATGTTCAGATACTAGCAACTCATCATATCAAACAGCACCTTTATTAAGACTGCTATAACCTCTCAAATTTCAATTCCAAGATCTTTAATGACATCCTTAATAACATTAATTGGTTCATCCTCTATTCCCTACCACTGGATAATGCTGTTCTAAAATTTAATCCTATATTTCTTGACATTCTCAATAGCCTCACTCCTATAAGAAAAAAGAGAGTTAAATTCCCCCAATCATCCTGGATATCCCCTTCTAGTAGACAATTAATGTATAAGAGAAACAAAGCTTGGAGAAACTGGCAAAACTACAAATCTCAAGCTCACCTACAGACCTACAAACAACTTCAAAACATTGCAAAAAAAAACAAGTTACTGCTAATAAAAAATATTATTACTTCAGCCCACAAGATAACCAAAAACACAGCTCCCTGCACTATCAAGAAAATATCACACCTTGGAACTCCTAGTACTTATAACCCTTGTCCAGACATCTTGCCCTTAGAAACTGCTTCTAAATTTAGCTCACACTTTATAGACTTAATAGTCACCCTCACCCAAAACGTCTTACAGAATTCTGCCATCCCAGACAAACTTCAATGCCATTTTTAACTTAAAACCCGTCTCTACTTCTTATATAAAAATTTATTACACAAACCTAAGCCCTGCTCAAGCTCTGTCTGTAGACAATCTCCCATATGAATATTTAAAGATTGCTGACACCTGTATTGACTACCCAGTCTCTATCTTGATCATTAAATACATTCGTGAGTCATATGCCCCATCTCACTGGGGAAAATTTTACATCATTCCTCCACTGAAATAAACTTCAGACCAATTGGAATCTTGTTCCATCTTTCCATGATCTTAGAAAAACGTATTCATAAACAACTTTTACAATACTTACTCCAGGAAAATCTATTAACCTCTACCCAACATGGTTTTCGCACAGATCATAGCACAACAACTGCAGTTGTTGCCTTTTTGGACCAATCATTAAAGCCAGAGATAACAACAACTTAGTTTCTTCCCTCTTTTTAGATCTGTCTATATCTTTTGATACAGTCTCACATACCAAACTACTCTCAAAAATGTCTGCTTTAGGCTTTTCCTTTACAACAGTCACTTGGTTCTCTAGCTACCTATCTAACCAGCCACAATTGGTTAAATGTCTCTCTACTCACTCATCTTTTTTCCCCAGTTAATAAAGGTGTCCCGCAAGGCTCTCTACTTGGCCCTCTCTTTTTTAATATAATTATAAATGATCTACATACATCCTTCCAACAAGCTATATTTATATAAGGTTCCTGTTAGATGACCGAAGACGCACTCTTTTAAATGTGTCTTGGTTGAAATTGAAAAGATGAAAAGGCAAAATGATGAAGCGGCATATAAGCAAATTCTTTCCCTGGGAATGAAATTGCTTGGTCACGTCCATTACTTTGCCATTTTCATCACAGTAGTGCAATCTCGGAGTTGGTATATTTATGTAGGGGGGGGATATGGGGCAAAGCCCCCCACTTTATGTTATGTTTTAAGTGCTTTTTTTTTTTTGGAACAGTGATTTTTTTTTTCCCCTTGGAAAAAAATCATTGTTCTAAGCGTTCGAGTTTGCAAGCTTTCGCTTACATGGGGTCGATGAATCATCGTTCGCTTTTCTAAGCATTCAATGATTTAATATAGACCCCTTATACAATATGCAGATGTTATTTGCTCATCTAATAGTCCTTCCTGTTATAATCTATCATTCAGCAGGCTTTCAACTCTGTTGAAAACAGCATTTCCTAAATCCAAAATAAAATAAAACTGCTCTTATTTCTCCCAAAATTCCACACATAAAAGACACCTTTAAAATATCTTCTCTCAACAACACTGAATTTGAAGTTTTACCACACACAAAGTTACTTTGTGTCATAATAGATGATCAGCTGAAATTTGATCTTCCTATTCAAAAGTGTATAAAAACAACACAGCAAAAACTAGGCATACTCTATAGATGAAAAAGATTCCCTACTAACTCCTCAAGAATTACGATTGCCAATACATACCTCCTTCTTTCACTACTATATGCCTCACCCATTTTCACCAACATTCAAATCTTCCTAAGATCAAAACTTGAGCTTTGCTATAACAAAGTAGCTAGATTTGAATCCAGTTAGTTATACAACTCCCACCACTGCTGAGCCCTCATATTTTTAAACTAACTCGAGTTACCTCACTACCTCAAGTTCACCTAACTGCTCCTTGCTCATAAAATGGAATACAAATCCTCATCCTACCCAGCAATCAGCACCATTCTTAACCATTACCGCCCACATTGCCCCCTTCACTCATCTGAGAAACATCTCCTTGAAAGCCATAAACTGAAAAAATCTACCGGTCACTGCCTATATTCCTACTCAGCAGCCAAGGTCTGGAACAGTATTCCTACAGATATTAGAGCAATGTCATCTACTCATATAGTTAAACAATCTCTAAAGAGCTTTCTCCTTAACTCCTAGCTCTGTACATGTCTTATACCAGGCTGACACTACCCGTTACTCCTTCATTCTCTTCCCTTCTCTCCCCTCTCTTCCTTCTTCCCTCCTTCCCCCTTCTCTATCCCTCACTCTTCTTTTTCCCATTGCTTTTCCTCCCCTCTCTTACTAGTCAAAGCACCAGTTACTTCTCTGATAGCTTCCTAGTTTAACTATATTTCCTAATCTCTCTCCAATTGCAAAATCCTTTTCCTTTCACTTAGTCGTTTGTCCATATTTAAAATGCTTAACATCTTTAGCACTGGTTATCACTATCGATGGTACTTTACTAGATATTCATTATTCTATGATTGCTGTTTAATAGTCAATGTATGGTTTTCTGATCTGACTTTATTTATACTGTATGTCAATTTTACTATTTGTTACTGCACTTCATGTGATAATATCATGTAGTTTATGAACGTATGTATGTCGGTGCTTTTCTTCCTGAGTCTCTTGAAAACAGGATTCATTCCCAGTCAGACTTTCCTGGTAAACAAATGCCAAATAAATAAATTAATAAATATTTTGAATGTCAAATTTATTTCTGAGGTTGTCATCAATTGCCGCAACAAGCAGTTTTATATAGGATATAATTACTGTATCTGTATTAGTAGATAAAATCTGTTTCTGGTGCTCAAAGACGCCTTCCGACAAAAGAAACCAAGTAGCCAAAATCAGGAAAACAGAAGGAGTCACCACGAATAAAAAGAACCTCCGTTTGTAGCAAAAGATAAAATGTATTTAATATAATAGGATGAATGAGCGCTTTCGCATAGCCAAGCTATGCTTCTTCAGATAAACAACTACACATACATTTAAAACTTGTTTATATACATAGGAAACATTTTTGGCGGGCTTGTTATCTCACTCAATTAAGCAATCAAGCAAACACCGGAACTTCTGGTGCTTGCAAAGTTAAAAGCTTATAACAATCAAAGCATTCTTCATATTTGAATGCATAAAACATGAAAGAAAAAATGTAAAACATTAAAACTAACTATCAATATTAAGATCCTGCATGATAACTGATGTTAAAATCATGTAACAATTCCAAAGGCAGTCTTAAAATGTATCCGTACTCATTCCGGTCCTTAGCTAAACCAACTGCAATATCTTCATATACAATGAATAAAAAGCAACAACATTTCATTCTAGATGGTATGACGATCGGGATGATACTACGTGAGTGTGATACAAGTATAGTACAAATGGCATAGCAGGTCATTGTGCAAGAACATTTAGCGATAGTAAAGACAGTCGCAAAAACTGTTGTTAACACTAACTCTCAAGTCTAAATAATGCATTCTGTTTAACTTGCTGCAACGTGGATGTAAATATACACAAAAAGCCCCAGACTAAGACATCTGTCAATTATGTCTGTAGCATGCATCGAGTTTCTAAGAAAAAAATCAACAATTCGTCACAACCAAACATAAAACATAAAGAGTTAAAAAAGTATTTTTTTGTTGCTCTTATAAATAATATCTTTAACATACCGGACTTGTGCCAGATTCAAAAAGTTGTATTCCTGGTACATAGCTTGATGTGGCATGCTCATGCGTAATCTTAAACAATCCAGCCTGTCAAGAAGATCCAGTATGTCAAAAAAACGAGTATTCTGCATGCCGACATATGGGGACAGCCACCCCATACTATTACGAAAATGGCAAGACCTAAATATAGGTCTAGGATTCAACTACATCAGACTGCTTTTAGACTATTTTGCTCCCTTGGAGACGGAGCTCAGAAGCAAGGTAGACTCACAGCAACGCCACCTCTATGAGTCTTATAAAACAGACTATTTTCAGCAGAGACTAGACAATATACGATCACAGGTGCACCTGTTTAGTGAAAGGCTCAGGCAAACAAAACAAAGAAAGCTGATTAGAGATTCCAACGATTTTGCCAATGGACAGATATTTGTTTGGCCAAGGACTGTACATTCCCCGGTCATGGTAGAAGGTGGGACTCCTTTTAATACCACTACCACACATTCTACAACTGCAGAAGTAAATAATGCACCTTGCAGTCTGAATATACATAATTCCCACTCCGCTGTTATTTCGTCACCCTCTGCATTGAATAGCAGCTCCTCAGGAGATAACCCTGTCAACAACACTCCTCTTCCTAACCAACAAGCTGATAAAAATCATATAACATCGGGGGCTAGACCTAAAGACACAGCTAGCATGTCGACTCATTTTTTACCGTTCCCCGTAAAACAACAAACGGCATGGAGAGGCCGCTCCAACAGCAGGGGGCCCCGCAAGAGGAAGGGTTCGGAAGAAAAGTATGGACAGACAAGAAAACAAAGGTACTATACTTGTATCACACTCACGTAGTATCATCCCGATCGTCATACCATCTAGAATGAAATGTTGTTGCTTTTTATTCATTGTATATGAAGATATTGCAGTTGGTTTAGCTAAGGACCGGAATGAGTACGGATACATTTTAAGACTGCCTTTGGAATTGTTACATGATTTTAACATCAGTTATCATGCAGGATCTTAATATTGATAGTTAGTTTTAATGTTTTACATTTTTTCTTTCATGTTTTATGCATTCAAATATGAAGAATGCTTTGATTGTTATAAGCTTTTAACTTTGCAAGCACCAGAAGTTCCGGTGTTTGCTTGATTGCTTAATTGAGTGAGATAACAAGCCCGCCAAAAATGTTTCCTATGTATATAAACAAGTTTTAAATGTATGTGTAGTTGTTTATCTGAAGAAGCATAGCTTGGCTATGCGAAAGCGCTCATTCATCCTATTATATTAAATACATTTTATCTTTTGCTACAAACGGAGGTTCTTTTTATTCGTGGTGACTCCTTCTGTTTTCCTGATTTTGGCTACTGTATCTGTATTGTTAGATGAGAAGAGTTTGAAGTTGGGTTTGGCCTTCAAATATGCTTTAGGGAGGAAAAGGAGTAGCTTTATTTTTTTGGAGTTGAAAAATAATTGGACATTGTGAAGCCAATTTTAAACAGAAGTGAGAGCTTCTTGTGTGATTTCAAGAAGATGTGCCAGAGGGTCAGATAAGCATATTAGTGTTGAATCATCAGCACACTGTATAAGTGTTGCTTACCTAGAAGAGGTATGCAGGTCATTAATGAAAATGTTAAAGAGAAGTGGGCCAAGAATTGAGCCTTGGCATACATAAGTGGTAACAAGCAGGTAAGGAGAGAAAGTATGTTGCCATCTAACAGTTTGCTGTCTGTCAGATAGGTAGCTTTTAAACCACTGATGTGAAGGAGGGGATAGGCTGAGATGACGCAGTTGTTGAAGGAGTTCGCTATGTGAGGCAGTATCAAAGGCTTTGGACAAATCAAGAAGTATGGAAGAGATATGTTTGCCAGAGTCCTTTTTCTTGTTTATATTATCTAAAAAGGATAATAGTGCAGTAGTTTTACTATGGCCAGGGTGGAATCCATGTTTACTACTGGTTAAGAGCTGTTCTGTGAGGAGATGGTGAAGAAGTTTAGTGTGCATACATTTTTCTAGGATTTTTAGAGGGAGGAGAGAATTGCGATAGGATGAAAGTTAAGAGACTTCTGTAGCGTTTCCTCTCTTGTGCAGTGAGATGGCATAGATTCCTGTGTGGATCTATTGATTAAGATAGCTATTGAGTAAGATATGGCTTCTGCTGCCATTTTGAGGTATTCAGGTGAGAGGTTGTCTGCAGCTATAGAGCAAGGTTAAGTTTAAGTAGTAGTTTTTTATAGTAGATATTGTTACAAGTTTTAAGGTAGAGTTGTTAGCATTTATGGCTAAAGATTGTTTGGATTAATATTTTTCAGAGGTTAATGTGGTAGTTTAAGGGCCAGTTGGTGATATGTTATGGATTTGTGTAGGGAGGGTGATGTGCTGTTGGTGAGGGCAGCAATGCTCTCTATAAAATATTTATTAAATATAGTTACTATTTTGGGGGGGGGGGTGCAGGTTTGAGAGGGATACAGATATTTTTTGAGCCAGGATTGAGTAGTGTGTGAATAGAAGATCAGCATTGCTTTTGGATTTTTTTTTATGATTAAGTTGTAGTTGATCACAGTTTTGTTTGCTTTCTTTGTATATTTGTTTTTCAGATTGATTACAAAGTTCCCTGTATCATCTAAAGTTTTTTTTTTTGATTTATTCACTCCCTCCAAGGGTTGTCTCTGGTATGTATAATGTTTTTGGTAAGGGTGGATAACCAGGTGTTTTACTTTTTTTTTTAATCTCACTCGTGTATGTTTTATTCTCTGTTTATGAGACTTACAATGCAGATTGCAGATCTGCCAGCAGAGGGTTTTACTGTACAGAACATTTTTTTTAAACACCGTTATTGAATTATCGCTTGTGACACAGGAAAATTTACATTCAAATTTACATTCATATAAAAGTAATCACACTCTAATTAAACTAACAAACATTTTACTTCACAGAGAGACAAGGTTATTTGGGGTGTTTAAAAAATTATTAAAAGTTGTAACTACATTATCTAATGGGAGAGTATGGGAGACCCACCATTTGATGGGCCTGTAGTTTCCAGAGTCATATGGTGGACCACCCTTGTGAAGATGGATGACCGTTGCAGCCCTCCATTCACTTGGTAAGCAACCTGTCTTGAGGCTGTAGTTGAAAACTGCCTCAATTGATCCTGAAAGGTCATGTTTTAAGCTATTTAGGAAGCCACACAGAATATTGTTGGGGCCTAATGAGGCAGTGTTTTTGGCTTTGTCAAGTACCACAAAGACCTGCCCTGTGCTGATAGTTGGAGCGGTTATGGTAGAAGGTATTTAACAGGAGGAAGTGGTGGGGGTGGGGGGGATTGATGTTTGAGATGAATTTGTCAGACGGGATTCATTATGTCTCACAGCTCAGTGAAGACATTGCCATTTATCACCAATTCATCACACTGCTGTGTGTTACTTTTAGGGTTTTAGACAGTTGAAAATGCTTTGTTGTTGTCCTTTGCTTGTGAGGCTGTCCTGACCTTATAGTTTGCCTTGTTGGACTTAATTAATCTTCGTAGTTTCTTGTTTAGTTTAATCAGTGAGCTCTTGTTATGTCTTTACGAGAGTACTTCTTTCTGATTTTGGCCATGACTTTTTTCCTTTTGTTATATACCCGACTAACATGGGGATTGCACTAGTGTAATTTACTTTTGGTGCTTGTTATGAGTTTTCTTCTAGTAGGTACAGCAGGCTCTATGTGACCATTCACATGTTTGTACAGGGTTTCTGTGAATCATTCTGTGTAAGTTGCTGTGATATCAGGATTTGCAGGGGGGTGGCTATTATTGAATTTTGACAATCTGTCACTCAGTAGGATATAGTTTGCTTTAGAATAGTTCCTAACTGCTACAGGTTTAGTTGGGCTTCCTCAGCTGAGTTTTTATATCATAGTTTGAGGCAGTCTATGTTTTTTATAGAGGGCTAGTTAAGGTCCTCAATGAACATGGAATTTGGATCGACAGTGAGTGTCTCCAGTAGGTCTAAGTATGAGTTGCGTGATTCTTGGGGCATAGATGATGACTTGTAGTTAGCAAGGATATAGAAAGGGATTTTATCTTTGGTGACTTGCATGTGGATGAACTTCAGGGCATCATCCTGTTTAACTAACCTGGATAAGACAAAAGTACTTAACTGTGGAGTTAATGCTCTTTGCATTAAAGAGTACTTTGGTTCTGGCTGTCTAACTGGTGATTTTTTGATTTTATTGGATTTTTATTTACTGGTCCTGGTTTTGGTCCAGGTTTTACTTTGGTATCCTGGTGATATATCTCTTGTGGATGTAGAGCTAGACATCTCCACCTTTAGACCCTGTCTATGCTACTGCTGGTTAAATAAATAGAAGGCACTGTAGCCTTGCACTACCAGAGTACTTTCTGCAGTTTTAAATCAAGTTTCGATATTGGCACAGATGCCTGTATTCTCAAGAATGAGGACAGCTTGGAGGGAGTGGGGTTTCTTCTTGAGGCTCCTAGCATTGAGCAGTAGCACCTTAAGGATGCTTAGAGCAGGCTTGTCAATTTGGCATTGCCAAAAAAGGCTTTAAGGGGGTGGATAGAGTTTTAGTTGATATCTGAAAGCCCAGAGGAGCAGCTGCAGACTATAACTTTAAAGTATGGCACTTTAATTCCTTAGAGTCTCAACACTGAATGTAAATGGAGGCATCTGATTTAATTATTTATTAATTAATTATTTAATTAGATAAATGTATTCTTGCATGTGTGTATATATATATATATATATATATATATATATATATATATATAGTTGCTTATATTTGTAATTTTATACTCCTTGAAGGTTATGCAGCTGAGGACTAGACTTTTGTGTTTTCTTCTTTGAATTGTATTAAACATGGAACAGCAGCCTTTTGGTGTTATTTTATTCTTTTGATCCCCGGTTGTATGAATATTCATGGCTACTGATCTTTCATGCAACTTACCACAATTTTTTTGTAAAGATGTGGGTGATTCATCCCAACAAACTATGTATACTTATGTTCCTCCTGTTACTGATCAAAATGGACAGTGATGGCTTAAAATATCTTTTCAGCCCTGGGAAAATTTTGAAGGAGAAAGAAATAAGAGAACTGATAACCCATTTCTTTCTGTGGGTCAACAAACTGCTTTTACTCCCACTCCAGAATTACAGGGTATGTTTGACAAATTAGAAAATTAATTATATAAAGAAACAGCTGTATATTTTAACATTCTGAGTTTAAAATATTATGTACAACTAGCCAGGGGGATGAGAGCTTTTAAAAGCCTCACTGCACCTTTTGATTTGCCCATTGAGGCAGATTAGGAATTTCAGAAAAAGTGGATAGCTGCAGTTAAAAGATGCTCCTTGGAATGGGTCAACATACTAGTGGAGAAGGATGTTCTTAAACAGTGTAAATTGAAAGAAGAAATTCATTCTAACAATGGTAGAGCCTTCATGTTGAAAGTCAATCAACAGAAACACAAGCTAGCTGGCCAATCAGGATTTGCCAGCATTTGTAAGAAGCCCTATAGAGTTTCCTTTGCATCTTTAGATGGGAATGGCTTCTGCAGTGAATGGGAAGGAGATGAAATGGCTTTTGCCCCTTTCCTTCAGCTCAGGACAGTACGGCATATCAACAAAGATTTGGGAATGTACAAAATCATGGTAAGCCAACCTTTTCTAATGATAGGAAGAGGGGGAGAAGCAATATTGAATTTAGCTATCCAGCTAATACACAGAGACCCTTTCAACTAAACTACAAATGAAGTAAATGTCAGTGATTGTTTGAATTAACTTTTTTTTTTGCTCTACTGGTGAGAACACTAATACTAATTTTTATTATTAACTTGGCTGTTTTTTCTTTGAGTAATGAAAAAAATATCAGTTCTTAATCTGGGGTTGAAGTTTGCTCCTACTACTTTACCTCACTTTGAAAAGTGAGATATTTCATTTGGTATGTAAATTGCATTTATTACATTTTTTTAAGGATAGTGAACATTTGGTTGAAGTCTCCAGTGATTTTAATTGTGTTAATGATGATAGTTGTGATGCCAGTTTTTATTCATGTGTGGCGGAGTTGGGGGAGTGAATCTGAAGCAAATGCATACTGTTTATCTAAAACAGGTAATAATAAGTATTGCAGTTCTTTTATGCCTCCTTTTAACAGTGAAGGGTTCAGCTATATTCAGCTATACTTAATTTTACTGTAGAATACAAATATAGAGAATTTATGAGTAATAAACATTTAATTTTGATATAATTTAACTAAAAATGAATGGACAGCTTAAAACAACTTGTGTGCTCAACATGAATTAATTTCTAAGTCTGCTGGTAAGGGCAACAAGATTGTGATTATGCACTATATGCAGTATTTAAAAATGTGTATGAAGCATTTAAATAGTAGAAATGTATATGAAGAAGTTTCTTTAGATGTATGTGTAGAGTCAATGAAACAATATGAATTATGGGTTTCTATTAGATGACCGAAGACGCATTATATCGAATGCATCTTGGCCGAACTTAAAACAACGAAAAGGAAAAATAGTGAAGCGGCTTTTAAGCAAATTCTTTCCTAAGGAAAGAAATCGCTTGGCCGCTTCCATTACTTTGTCATTTTTGGCACTGTAGTGCGATCTCGGAGTTAGTATATTTAAGTAGGGAGGTGTGGGGGGCACAGCTCCCCACATTGGGGGATGTGGGGGCCAAAGCCCCCCACTTTATGTATTATTTCAAGTTTTTTTTTTTTGGAACAGCGATTTTTTTTCCCTTGGAAAAAAATCACTGTTCTGAGCTTTCAAGATTGTAAGCTTTTGCTTACATGGGTTTGATTATTCATCGTTCACTTTTTTAAGCGTTCGATGATATAATATAGACCCTGAATTATTACTGTATAAGGGACATAGATTAGGATATTTTTCAAAGGAAAATCTAGAAAAAGGATTTGCAGTTAAAGGTTGCAGTATAGACACATTTTATTGTTTGCCCAAAATTCATAAGAGTTTTAATACCCCCTCAGGTTGACCAACAGTCTCTGCTTGAACATATTTCCTGCACAATTTTGGTTTGTTACTTCATAAGTTTCTTTACCATTTTGTTACTAAATTGCCATCATATTTCAGGGACACCCCTGATTTCTCATCAAAACTTAAGGATTTAAGGTGGAGAACCAAGATGTAGTGGTTAACTTTAAACATGAAGAGTCTTTATACGGGTATTAAACATGTACATGGGATTCAACCTCTGCAATACTTTTCAGGGGAAAGTCCACTTGTTAGTTTTGTTATTGAAGTTTTGCAATTTAGTTTAAATAATATATTTTTTGAATTTATTAATGTCCTTTACCATCAACTGCAGTGTACAGCTATGGGGGCACCGTTTGCCCCCATGTATGCTAATTTGTTAATGAGACTTTTTGAAATTGAATATATTTATAAGCCTAATTTTTTAAATAATTTTGTAATGTATTATTTTCATTATATTGATGATTTGATTTTTGTTTGCCAAGGTGGCCAAGACCAGATCTCTGATTTTGTTAGAGGTCTAGGGGAAAACAGATTTGTTCTGTCTTATGATGAACCACAGTGGGGGACTAATATTGTATATTTAGATGCAAAACTAAAGGGGTGTGACAATGGTGAAGTTTTAACTTCCATAGATAGAATGTTTGAAAGACGGTGGGCAATTTTTGCATGGCACAAGCTATCACCCCCCCCCCACACACACACACACACACACACACACACACACACACACACCTAATGCCATCATTACCTTATGGTGAATTTCTATGGCTAAGAAGAAGATTGCATAATAGTGATTTGGATTTTATGAAAGAAATTTGGTTTGCTTCTCAAAGGTTTCTTTCTAGAGGGGTATGACAAGTACATTATAGACAATGCCTTACTTCGAGTTAAGGGAGAGACTGTTAATAATGTGGCCACTAGATAGCAGTTTATACCCATGAGAAAAATGGAACAAATATAAATTGTAATATATCTTCCCCTAATAGACAGAAAATTTATTTTGTTTCTACGTACACAGTATTTAATGAGAAACTGATAGAACTGGGCAAATATTATTGAAATTTTTTGTTACAGCATTGTGATTTTTCTACTATTTTATGTCCTTTTCCTTATATATTTAATAAAAGAGGCAAGAATTTAAAAGTCATCTTAGTGCGCAGTAATGTTTAGGTACCAAATAAGTAGTCCTATAGGACCCTTGCTACATTAGGTACCTTCCCCTGTGAGGGCTGTTTGAGTTGCATATATTTTCAGAAATGTATTATTTTTTTAGATCTCTGGTATTAGGTTTTTTCCTACTGATAGATACACCTGCAAAACAGAATAAGTGATATATGCCCATGTGAATTATTTTATGTAGGGGAAACTAAGAGCATTTAAACTTAGACTACAAGAACATATAAGAGATATTAAAAAACAATTGTTACAGGCCAATTTCTCTACATTTTAAGTTATGTCATGTAGGTGATCCTTCTGGTTTTCAAGCTAGCATTCTGAAACAAATATACTTAAAATATTGTGATGATACAGTACATAAAAATAAGCTGTTATACAAAGACCCCGGGATTCATGAAGCTGGCGCAAGGCCGGCGTTAAGCTGGTGCCGACTGTGCGGCATGAAGATGGTGCAGTAGTGCCAAATGCATATTAATGAAGGTGCGCTGCCGCCACAGCCACATGCATAGGAAAGGAGCGCGAGTGCATAGGGCATGTCGAAGTGCTGCACGAAGGCGTGGAAATGTCAGCTGTCGACGTGCAACCTAAAATGTTTGCATATAACAATTTGCAAGCAATAGTAATCACATCTGTCAGTGTCCGTGGATACTGAAACGTATGCAAAGCATGCAAGACAGTTCCTGCGAACACAAAATGAAGAAGCAAACACAAATGCACGGTAGGGAATAACGGGTCCCTATCCCACGAACAAATGACAAAGAAAACCATGTGCCCGTAGTCCAATGCAGTGTAGATAGTTATACCAAGTGGAAGTGAAATGCATCATATGATAGCGCGCCGTCAATAGGTACGTCAAGCCCAATGGTCAGGGTCACCAGCTGACCCATATTGTGAAGGAGGTTACACAGCTGGGCAGATGTGTCCATAACAAAAAACACGATAAATGTACATATCTATTGACCGTATGACCGAATTATATCCCACAACGCATGTAATAGTCACATACAATAGGTATGTCCTTATTTCACATACCAAATGTGACAGGAAATAGAATAAGCATGTAAACGAAACAGAAGGAGAATATAAACTGCTACAACAGTAAGGCAATGTGTAGGCTGAAAGTAACAGTATTATCCATACTGTTGGCTGTGGGTACATGTTGTCCAGTACATTCGGATATGTGTCCAGAATATATCCCATCCTGGACATAGGAAAAGGTGGCATCCTACCAATGATTAGAACAGTCGGCCAAAATCCGCACATCAGCGGTCCAAGATGAACTTCTCAGGATGTGTCACAGTTGAACGGGTATTACCCGGGTATACCAACCATGTGGTGAAAGTTAAGTATGGGCGTGTACCTATGTGCGTGAGGTATAGCATGTGGAAAGTCAAACATGGCAGGGTAGTCCACATAACTATACAGGTACCTGACATATGTAGGGTATGCAATGTGTTACCTTGACTGTGTCATGGGCCATCAAACAAAGCAGTGATGGATGGAGTGTCAGGAATATGTGTGTGGGGGGGTGGGTAATGGTATAATCCTCCAAGGCGACACTGTGTCGTATGCAGAATAGGTGAACCGGAGGTGTATGAGGGAGCAGTTGGTGAAGCAGAAAGAAACACAAAAACATGTATACACATCTGCAATACAACCAGACAGGCCATACTGTAGAACACAATCCCACAAACATATGCATATTAAAATGTGCAATACAAATGTATAGACATCTCACCAGCACATACCCACAGATTGGTCCTGATGGAACTGGCCATATCAAATGCAACACACCTGGATGCATAATGGACTACCCAGCATCCCCTCCACAGCACACAACCTGCTCCCATACCTGAACGTCCACCATATCCAGCCATACTTGGCCTACTGGTTTGGTGCAGCCACATCTACACATAGTGACTACTACGCATATGTAGTAGGTAGTGTCACCCTAGACAGTTTCAGGATTGCAAACTATGCATCCCTTGCTTGTAAAACCCCAAGCACATTTTCATAACGCCAGAAGAATGTTCGGTATTTGTCTTGTTTTGGTCTTGTTCAATTTTTGGGATATCCCTCATGGGATAAGTAACCTGTGTAAACATTAGAATGGGTATGAAGACATGAAGTCCAGTCCTGTAGATATCTGGACACAAGATGGAATTTGCAGTAGTGGTGCACGAGACTGTCCAGCCTTAGATGGTCATGCGGAACATACTACCCAGGATCAAACACCTGCCTGTGACGCACGTGTCCTGACACGAATAAGCGAGAGCACAAATTCGCATAGTGGCACATGCTATAAGGGTGATGAAGGCACTGACGTAAACAGGATACCCCCTGATCCACTGTGTGAGGGACAATTAATGTGTGTGTAGGTGTGATCTGACCAACAATGATACAATGCCAAATGTCCTGTGATTGTAGGAAATAACTATGTATCATACTGCATGTAACAGTTGCCTAAAGCAGTCACGTCAGCATAGAATAAACGTAATTCGTAGAAGAAATAGGCAAACAACAAAAGTGCCAAAGGTATAAGGCTCACAGCTAGGAAACAAATGAATGTTCTAAACCTGCACTGACCGTGGCTTTGTGTTGGCCCAAACAATCTGGAGTCCGCAGTAGGGTTACCATCTGTCCCGCATTGCGAGGGACAGTCCCTCTTTGGGCAGTTGTGTCATGACAAAATACATTACAAATGGCAAATGTCCTGGGATTGTAGGACATAATTATGTCCCATATGTTACGTAATAGTTGCAGAAAATAATTATTTCAGTATCTAAAATACCTAAATGTTATAAGAAACAGAATAAGCAACTAAACCGCTACAACAATAGGCTTTTATGTCGGCAAATAAGTAAAGTTCTATCCTTTGTACTGACCATGGGTATGTGTCCGCTTGTAAAATCTGATGTGTGTTCCCAAAATGTCCCATCTTGGTCATTTGAAAAGGTGGCAACCCTAGTCCACAGAATACATCCCAACTTGTACATATGACAATGTCAATGCTACCAATGGTCAGAGCATTCGCACAATAACTGGCCAGCCTCTTAACCACTCACAAAGCCAGTGACCTTTGGGGGAAAGGTGTTGAATGAGAATGACTACTTACAACAATGAAGAGTAATAGACGCATTTAACTGCAGAAAATTAGTAGTATTACGAATCTGTCAACACATTCCAAGTTAATAGTACTAATATGGTAGAAGTGTCCATGATTGTCCCTGAGTTGTCATAGCCTTGTCCCTGTCACTGTAGAAACGAGTCCCCGAGTATCACAGATGTCCATACACATAAGTACACCAACCAACTGTCACATCTGACAGGACTATTGCATACCTGTAGTGAATTTATAACAGATGTCCAGAATAATATTCATTGTATCTATAAATGAATGAATGAAATAGTAAAATGGGAAGGGAAACACGTGGGAACCACCTCCCAACCAGCATTATGTAGTGGAACCACTCCCCGCCATAAATTATGTAGCGCCGACCCAATAATGTGGTCAGAGGTGCCCAAACACCTGCGTCTGTAAACACAGGTAGAATGTTACCGTGTGGCGTGAAGATGGCGCAGTAGTGCCAAATGCATATTAATGAAGGCGCACTGCCGCCACAGCCATGTGCATAGGAAAGGAGCGTGAGTGCATAGGGCGTGTTGAAGTGCCGCATGGAGGCGTGGAAATGTCAGTTGTCGACGTGCAACCTAAAATGCTTGCATATAACAATTTGCAAGCAATAGTAATCACATCTGTCAGTGTCCATGGATACTGAAACGTATGCAAAGCATGCAAGACAGTTCCTGCGAAGACAAAATGAAGAAGCAAACACAAATGCACGGTAGGGAATAACGGGTCCCTATCCCGCGAACAAATGACATTGAAAACCGTGTGCCCGTAGTCCAATGCAGTGTAGATAGTTATACCAAGTGGAAGTGAAATGCATCATATGTTAGCGCGCCGTCAATAGGTACGTCCAGCCCAATGGTCAGAGTCTCCAGCTGAGCCATATTGTGAGGGAGGGTACACAGCTGGGCAGATGTGTCCATAACAAAAATCACGATAAATGTACATATCTAGTGACCGTATGACCGAATTATATCCCACAATGCATGTAATAGTCACATACAATAGGTATGTCCGTATTTCACATAGCAAATGTGACAGGAAATAGAATAAGCATGTAAACTAAACAGAAGGAGCATATAAACTGTTACAACAATAAGGCAACACGTAGGCTGAAAGGAACAGTATTATCCATACTGTTGACTGTGAGTAAGTGGTGTCCAGTACATTCGGATATGTGTCCAGAATATATCCCATCCTGGACATAGGAAAAGGTGGCATCCTACCAATGATTAGAACAGTCGGCCAAAATCCGCACATCAGCGGTCCAAGCTGAACTTGTCAGGATGCGTCACAGTTGAACGGGTATTACCCGGGTATACCAACCATGTGATGAAAGTTAAGTATGGGTGTGTACCTATGTGCATGAGGTATAGCATGTGGAAAGTCAAACATGGCAGAGTAGTCCACACAACCATACGGGTTCCTGACATATGTAAGGTATGCAATGTGTTACCTTGACCGTGTCATGGGCCATCAAACAAAGCAGTGATGGATGGAGTGTCAGGAATATGTGTGAGGGGTGGATGGGTAATGGTATAATCCTGCAAGGCGACACTGTGTCGTATGCAGAATAGGTGAACCGGAGGTGTAGGAGGGAGCAATGGGTGAAGAAGAAAGAAACACAAAAACATGTATACACATCTGCAATACAACCAGACAGGCCATACTGTAGAACACAATCCCACAAACATATGAATATTAAAATGTGTGATACAAATGTATAGACATCTCACCAGCACATACCCACAGATTGGTCCTGATGGAACTGGCCATATCAAATGCAACACACCTGGATGCATAATGGACTACCCAGCATCCCCTCCACAGCACACAACCTGCTCCCATACCTGAACGTACACCAAATCCAGCCATACTTGGCCTACTGGTTTGGTGCAGCCACATCTGCACATAGTGACCACTACGCATATGTAGTAGGTAGTGTCACCCTAGACAGTTTCAGGATTGCAAACTATGTATCCCTTGCATGTAAAACCCCCAGGACATTTTCATAACGCCAGAAGAATGTTCGGTATTTGTCTTGTTTTGGTCTTGTTCAATTTTTGGGATATCCCTCATGGGATAAGTAACCTGTGTAAACATTAGAATGGGTATGAAGACACGAAGTCCAGTCCTGTAGATATCTGGACACAATTTGGAATGTGCAGTAGTGGTGCACGAGATTGTCCAGCCCTAGATGGTCATGCAGAACCTACTACCCAGGATCAAACACCTGCCCGTGATGCACATGTCCCGACATGAATAAGAGAGAGAATATATTGCACACATTCGCATAGTGGCACATGGTATAAGGGTGATGAAGGCACTGACATAAACATGATACCCCCTGATCCACTGTGTGAGGGACAATTAATGTGTGTGTAGGTGTGACCTGACCAACAATGATACAATGCCAAATGTCCTGTGATTGTAGGAAATAACTATGTATCATACTGCATGTAACAGTTGCCTAAAGCAGTCACATCAGGATAGAATAAACATAATTCATAGAAGAAACAGCAAACAACAAAAGTGCCAAAGGTATAAGGCTCACAGCTAGGAAACAAATGAATGTTCTAAACCTGCACTGACCGTGGCTATGTGTTGGTCCAAACAATCTGGTGTCTGCAGTAGGGTTACCATCTGCCCCGCTTTGCGAGGGACAGTCCCTCTTTGGACAGTTGTGTCATGACAAAATACATTACAAATGGCAAATGTCCTGGGATTGCAGGACATAATTATGTCCCATATGTTATGTAATAGTTGCAGAAAATAATTATTTCAGTTTCTAAAATACCTAAATGTTATAAGAAACAGAATAAGCAACTAAACCGCTAGAACAATAGGCTTTTATGTAGGCAAATAAGTAAAGTTCTATCCTTTGTACTGACCGTGGGTATGTGTCCGCTTGTAAAATCTGATGTGTGTTCCGAAAATGTCCCATCTTGGCCATTTGAAAAGGTGGCAACCCTAGTTCTCAGAATACATCCCAACTTGTACATATGACAATGTCAACGCTACCAATGGTCAGAGCATTCGCACAATAGCTGACCAGCCTCTTAACCACTCACAAAGCCAGTGACCTTTGGGGGAAAGGTGTTGAATGAGAATGACTACTTACAACAATGAAGAGTAATAGATGCATTTAACTGCAGAAAATTAGCAGTATTATGAATCTGTCAACACGTTCCAAGTTAATAGTACTAATATGGCAGAAGTGTCCGTGATTGTCCCTGAGTTGTCATAGCCTTGTCCCTGTCACTGTAGAAATTAGTCCCTGAGTATCACAGAGGTCCGTACACATAAGTACACCAACCAACTGTCACATCTGTTGACAGGACTATTGCATACCTGTAGTGAATTTATAACAGATGTCCAAAATAATATTCATTGTATCTATAAATGAATGAATGAAATAGTCAAATGGGAAGGGAAATATGTGGAAACCACCCCCCAACCTGCATTATGTAGTGGAACCACTCCCCACCCTGAATTATGTAGCGCCAAACCCATAATGTGGTCAGAGGTGCCCAAACACCTGCGTCTGTAAACACAGGTAGAATGTTACCGTGCGGCGTGAAGATGGCGCAGTAGTGCCAAATGCATATTAATGAAGGTGCGCTGCTGCCACAGCCACATGCATAGGAAAGGAGCACGAGTGCATAGGGCATGTCTAAGTGCCGCACGGAGGTGTGGAAATGTCAGCTGTCGACAGGCAACCTAAAATGCTTGCATATAACAATTTTCAAGCAATAGTAATCACATCTGTCAGTGTCCATGGATACTGAAACGTATGCAAAGCATGCAAGACAGTTCCTGTGAACACAAAATGAAGAAGCAAACACAAATGCACGGTAGGGAATAACGGGTCCCTATCCCGCGAACAAATGAGATTGAAAACCGTGTGCCCGTAGTCCAATGCAGTGTAGATAGTTATACCAAGTGGAAGTGAAACGCATCATATGTTAGTGAGCCATCAATAGGTACGTCCAGCCCAATGGTCAGGGTCACCAGCTAAACCATACTGTGAGGGAGGGTACACAGCTGGCCAGATGTGTCCATAACAAAAAACACGATAAATGTACATATCTAGCGACCGTATGACCGAATTATATCCCACAACGCATGTAATAGTCACATACAATAGGTATGTCCATATTTCACATACCAAATGTGACAGGAAATAGAATAAGCATGTAAACGAAACAGAAGGTGGATATAAACTGCTACAACAATAAGGCAACATGTAGGCTAAAAGAACAGTATTATCCATACCGTTGACTGTGGGTAAGTGTTGTCCAGTACATTCGGATATGTGTCCAGAATATATCCCATGCCGGACATAGGAAAAGGTGGCATCCTACCAATGATTAGAACAGTCGGCCAAAATCCGCACATCAACGGTCCAAGCTGAACTTCTCAGGATGTGTCACAGTTGAACGGGTATTACCCAGGTATACCAACCATGTGATGAAAGTTAAGTATGGGCATGTACCTATGTGCATGAGGTATAGCATGTGGAAAGTCAAACATGGCAGGGTAGTCCACACAACCATACAAGTACCTGACATATGTAGGGTATGCAATGTGTTACCTTGACCGTGTCATGGGCCATCAACCAAAGCAGTGATGGATGGAGTGTCAGGAATATGTGGGGGGGGGGGTGGGTAATGGTATAATCCTCCAAGGCGACACTGTGTCGTATGCAGAATAGGTGAACCGGAGGTGTATGAGGGAGCAGTGGGTGAAGCAGAAAGAAACACAAAAACATGTATACACATCTGCAATACAACCAGACAGGCCATACTGTAGAACACAATCCCACAAACATATGAATATTAAAATGTGCAATACAAATGTATAGACATGTCACCAGCACATACCCACAGATTGGTCCTGATGGAACTGGCCATATCAAATGCAACACACCTGGATACATAATGGACTACCCAGCATCCCCTCCACAGCACACAACCCGCTCCCATACCTGAACGTCCACCAAATCTAGCCATACTTGGCCTACTGGTTTGATGCAGCCAAATCTACACATAGTGACCACTACGCATATGTAGTAGGTAGTGTCACCCTAGACAGTTTCAGGATTGAAAACTATGTATCCCTTGTGTGTAAAGCCCCCAGCACATTTTCATAATGCCAGAAGAATGTTCGGTATTCGTCATGTTTTGGTCTTGTTCAATTTTTGGGATATCCCTCATGAGATAAGTAACCTGTGTAAACATTAGAATGGGTATGAAGACACGAAGTCCAGTCCTGTAGATATCTGGACACAAGTTGGAATGTGCAGTAGTGATGCATGAGACTGTCCAGCCCAAGATGGTCATGCAGAACCTACTACCCAGGATCAAACACCTGCCCGTGACGCACGTGTCCCGACACGAATAAGTGAGAGAATATATTGCACACATTTGCATAGTGGCACATGGTATAAGGGTGATGAAGGCACTGACGTAAACAGGATACCCCCTGATCCACTGTGTGAGGGACAATTAATGTGTGTGTAGGTGTGACCTGACCAACAATGATAAAATGCCAAATGTCCTGTGATTGTAGGAAATAACTATATATCATACTGCATGTAACAGTTGCCTAAAGCAGTCACGTCAGGATAGAATAAACGTATTTCGTAGAAGAAACAGGCAAACAACAAAAGTGCCAAAGGTATAAGGCTCACAGCTAGGAAACAAATGAATGTTCTAAACCTGCACTGACCATGGCTATGTGTTGGCCCAAACAATCTGGTGTCCGCAGTAGGGTTACCATCTGTCCCGCTTTCCGAGGGACAGTCCCTCTTTGGACAGTTGTGTCATGACAAAATACTTTACAAATGGCAAATGTCCTGGGATTGTAGGACATAATTATGTCCCATATGTTATGTAATAGTTGCAGAAAATAATTATTTCAGTATCTAAAATACCTAAATGTTATAAGAAACAGAATAAGCAACTAAACCGCTACAACAATAGGCTTTTATGTAGGCAAATAAGTAAAGTTCTATCCTTTGTACTGACCGTGGGTATGTGTCCGCTTGTAAAATCTGATGTGTGTTCTGAAAATGTCCCATCTTGGCCATTTGAAAAGGTGGCAACCCTAGTCCCCAGAATACATCCCAACTTGTACATATGACAATGTCAATGCTACCAATGGTCAGAGCATTCGCACAATAACTGGCCAGCCTCTTAACCACTCACAAAACCAGTGAACTTTGGGGGAAAGGTGTTGAATGAGAATGACTACTTACAACAATGAAGAGTAATAGACGCATTTAACTGCAGAAAATTAGCAGTATTACGAATCTGTCAACACGTTCCAAGTTAATAGTACTAATACGGTAGAAGTGTCCGTGATTGTCCCTGAGTTGTCATAGCTTTGTCCCTGTCACTGTAGAAATGAGTCCCCGAGTATCACAGAGGTCCGTACATATAAGTACACCAACCAACTGTCACATCTGTTGACAGGACTGTTGCATACCTGTAGTGAATTTATAACAGATGTCGATAATAATATTCATTGTATCTATAAATGAATGAATGAAATAGTCAAATGGGAAGGGAAACATGTGGAAACCACCGCCCAACCTGCATTATGTAGTGGAACCACTCCCTGCCGTAAATTATGTAGCGCCGACCCAATAATGTGGTCAGAGGTGCCCAAACACCTGCGTCTGTAAACACAGGTAGAATGTTACCTTCCGGCATGAAGATGGTACAGTAGTGCCAAATGCATATTAAAGAAGGCGCGCTGCTGGCACAGCCACGTGCATAGGAAAGGAGTGCGGGTGCATAGAGTGTGTCGAAGTGCCGCACGGAGGCGTGGAAATGTCAGCAGTCGACATGCAACCTAAAATGCTTGCATATAACAATTTGCAAGCAATAGTAATCACATCTGTCAGTGTCCATGGATACTGAAACGTATGCAAAGCATGCAAGACAGTTCCTGCGAACACAAAATGAAGAAGCAAACACAAATGCACAGTAGGGAATAACAGGACCCTATCCCGTGAACAAATTACATTGAAAACCGTGTGCCCGTAGTCCAATGCAGTGTAGATAGTTATACCAAGTGGAAGTGAAACGCATCATATGTTAGCACGCCGTCAATAGGTACGTCCAGCCCAATGTTCAGGGTCACCAACTGACCCATATTGTAGGGAGGGTACACAGCTGGGCAGATGTGTCCATAACAAACAACATGATAAATGTACATATCTAGCGACTGTATGACCAAATATTATCCCACAACGCATGTAATAGTCACATACAATAGGTATGTCCGTATTTCACATACCAAATGTGACAGGAAATAGAATAAGCATGTAAACGAAACAGAAGGAGCATATAAACTGCCACAACAATAAGGCAACATGTAGACTGAAAGGAACAGTATTATGCATACCTTTGACTGCGGGTACGTGTTGTCCAGTACATTCAGATATGTATCCGGAATATATCCCATCCTGGACAAAGGAAAAGGTGGCATCTTAACAATGATTAGAACTTTCGGCCAAAATCCACACATCAGCGGTCCAAGCTGAACTTGTCAGCATGTGTCACAGTTGAACGGGTATTATCCGGGTATACCAACCATGTGATGAAAGTTAAGTATGGGTGTGTACCTATGTGCGTGAGGTATAGCATGTGGAAAGTCAAACATGGCAGGGTAGTCCACATAACCATACAGGTACCTGACATATGTAGGGTATGCAATGTGCTACCTTGACCGTGTCATGGGCCATCAAGCAAAGCAGTGATGGATGGAGTGTCAGGAATATGTGTGTGGGGTGGATGGATAATGGTATAATCCTCCAAGGTGACACTGTGTCGTATGCAGAATAGGTGAACCGGAGGTGTAGGAGGGAGCAGTGGGTGAAGCAGAAAGAAACACAAAAACATGTATACACATCTGCAAAACAACCAGAAAGGCCATGCTATAGAACACAACCCACAAACATATGAATATTAAAATGTGCGATACAAATGTATAGACATGTCACCAGCACATACCCACAGATTGGTCCTGATGGAACTGGCCATATCAAATGCAACACACCTGGATGCATAATGGACTCCCCAGCATCCGCTCCACAGCACACAACCCGCTCCCATACCTGAACGTCCACCAAATCAAGCCATACTTGGCCTACTGGTTTGGTGCAGCCACATCTACACATAGTGACCACTACGCATATGTAGTAGGTAGTGTCACCCTAGACAGTTTCAGGATTGCAAACTATATATCCCTTGCATGTAAAACCCCCTGCACAATTTCATAATGCCAGAAGAATGTTCAGTATTTGTCTTGTTTTGGTCTTGTTCAATTTTTGGCATATCCCTCATTGGATAAGTAATCTGTGTAAACATTAGACTGGGTATGAAGACACGAAGTCCAGTCCTGTAGATATCTGGACACAAGATGGAATGTGCAGTAGTGGTGCACGAGACTGTCCAGCCCTAGATGGTCATGCAGAACCTACTACCCAGGATCAAACACCTGCCCGTGATGCACGTGTCCCGTCACGAATAAGCGAGAGAATATATTGCACACATTCGCATAGTGGCACATGGTATAAGGGTGATGAAGGCACTGATGTAAGCAGGATACTCCCTGATCCACTGTGTGAGGAACAATTAATGTGTGCGTAGGAGAGACCTGACCAACAATTATACAATGTCAAATGTCCTGTGATTGTAGGAAATAACTGTGTATCATACTGCATGTAACAGTTGCCTAAAGCGGTCATGTCAGGACAGAATAAACGTAATTCGTAGAAGAAACAGACAAACAACAAAAGTGCCAAAGATATAAGGCTCACAGCTAGGAAACAAATGAATGTTCTAAACCTGCACTGACCGTGGCTATGTGTTGGCCCAAACAATCTGGTGTCCGCAGTAGGGTTACCATCTGTCCTGTTTTGCGAGCGACAGTCCCTCTTTGGACAGTTGTGTCATGACAAAATACATTACAAATGGCAAATGTCCTGGGATTGTAGGACATAATTATGTCCCATATGTTATGTAATAGTTGCAGAAAATAATTATTTCAGTATCTAAAATACGTAAATGTTATAAGAAACAGAATAAGCAACTAAACCGCTAGAACAATAGGCTTTATGTAGGCAAATAAGTAAAGTTCTACCCTTTCTACTGACCATGGGTATGTGTCCGCTTGTAAAATCTGATGTGTGTTCTGAAAATGTAAAGGTGGCAACCTTAGTCCCCAGAATACATCCCAACTTGTACATATGACAATGTCATTGCTACCAATGGTCAGGGCATTCGCACAATAACTGGCCAGCCTCTTAACCACTCACAAAGCCAGTGAACTTTGCGGCAAAGGTTTTGAATGAGAATGACTACTTACAACAATGAAGAGTAATAGATGCATTTAACTGCAGAAAATTAGTAGTATTACGAATCTGTCAACACGTTCCAAGTTAATCGTACTAATATGGTAGAAGTGTCTGTGATTGTCCCTGAGATGTCATAGCCTTGTCCCTGTCACTGTAGAAATGAGTCCCCGAGTATCACAGAGGTCCGTACACATAAGTACACCTACCAACTGTTACATCTGTTGACAGGATTATTGCATACCTGTAGTGAATTTATAACAGATGTCCAGAATAATATTCATTGTATCTATAAATGAATGAATGAATGAAATAGTCAAATGGGAAGGGAAACACGTGGAAACCACCCCCCAATCTGCATTATGTAGTGGAACCACTCCCCACCCTAAATTATGTAGCGCCGACCCAATAATGTGGTCAGAGGTGCCCAAACACCTGCATCTGTAAACACAGGTAGAATGTTACCGTGCGGCGTGAAGATGGCGCAGTAGTGCCAAATGCATATTAATGAAGGCGTGCTGCCGCCACAGCCATGTGCATAAGAAAGGAGCGCGAGTGCATAGGGCGTGTCGAAGTGTCGCACGGAGGCGTGGAAATGTCAGCTGTTGAAGTGCAACCTAAAATGCTTGCATATAACAATTTGCAAGCAATAGTAATCACATCTGTCAGTGTCCATGGATACTGAAACGTATGCAAGGCATGCAAGACCGTTCCTGCGAACACAAAATGAAGAAGCAAACACAAATGCATGGTAGGGAATAACGGGTCCCTATCCCACGAACAAATGACATTGAAAACTGTGTGCCCTTAGTCCAATGCAGTGTAGATAGTTATACCAAGTGGAAATGAAACGCATCATATGTTAGTGCGCCGTCAATAGGTACGTCCAGACCAATGGTCAGGGTCACCAAGTGACTCATATTGTGAGGGAGGCTACACAGCTGGGCAGTTGTGTCCATAACAAAAAACACGATAAATATACATATCTAGCGACCGTATGACCGAATATTATCCCACAACGCATGTAATAGTCACATACAATATGTATGTCCATATTTCACATACCAAATGTGACAGGAAATAGAATAAGCATGTAAATAAAACAGAAGGAGCATATAAACTGCTACAACAATAAGGCAACATGTAGACTGAAAGGAACAGTATTATCCATACCATTGACTGTGGGTACGTGTTGTCCAGTACATTCGGATATGTGTCCGGAATATATCCCATTCTGGACATAGGAAAAGGTGGCATCCTACCAATGATTAGAACAGTCGGCCAAAATCTGCACATCAGCGGTCCAAGTTGAACTTGTCAGGATGTGTCACAGTTGAACGGGTATTACCCGGGTATACCAACCATGTGATGAAAGTTAAGTATGGGCGTGTACCTATGTGGGTGAGGTATAGCATGTGGAAAGTCAAACATGGCAGGGTAGTCCACACAACCATACAAGTACCTGACATATGTAGGGTATGCAATGTGTAAACTTGACCGTTTCATGGGCCATCAACCAAAGCAGTGATGGATGGAGTGTCAGGAATATGTGTGTGTAGGGGGGTGGTTAATGGTATAATCCTCCAAGGTGACACTGTGTCGTATGCAGAATAGGTGAACCGGAGGTGTATGAGGGAGTAGTGGGTGAAGCAGAAAGAAACACAAAAACATGTATACACATCTGCAATAATCAGACAGGCCATACTGTAGAACACAATCCCACAAACATATGAATATTAAAATGTGCGATACAAATGTATAGACATGTCATCAGCACATACCCACAGATTGGTCCTGATGGAACTGGCCATATCAAATGCAACACACCTGGATGCATAATGGACTACTCAGCATCCCCTCCACAGCACACAACCCGCACCCATACCTGAACATCCACCAAATCCAGCCATACTTGGCCTACTGGTTTGGTGCAGCCACATCTACACATAGTGACCACTACGCATATGTAGTAGGTAGTGTCACCCTAGACAGTTTCAGGATTGCAAACAATGTATCCCTTGCATGTAAAACCCCCAGCATATTTTCATAACGCCAGAAGAATGTTCAGTGTTTGTTTTGTTTTGGTCTTGTTCAATTTTTGGGATATCCCTCATTGGATAAGTAACCTGTGTTAACATTAGACTGAGTATGAAGACACAAAGTCCAGTCCTGTAGATATCTGGACACAAGTTGGAATGTGCAGTAGTGGTGCACGAGACTGTCCAGCCCTAGATGGTCATGCAGAACCTACTACCCAGGATCAAACACCTGCCCGTGACGCATGTGTCCCGACACGAATAAGCGAGAGAATATATTGCACACATTCGCATAGTGGCACATGGTATAAGGGTGATGAAGGCACTGATGTAAACAGGATACCCCCTGATCCACTGTGTGAGGGACAATTAATGTGTGTGTAGGAGTGATCTGACCAACAATGATACAATGTCAAATGTCCTGTGATTGTAGGAAATAACTATGTATCATACTGCATGTAACAGTTACCTAAAGTGGTCACGTCAGGATAGAATAAACGTAATTCGTGGAAGAAACAGGCAACCAACAAAAGTGCCAAAGGTATAAGGCTCACAGCTAGGAAACAAATGAATGTTCTAAACCTGCACTGACCGTGGCTATGTGTTGGCCCAAACAATCTGATGTCCGCAGTAGGGTTACCATCTTTCCTGCTTTGCGAGGGACAGTCCCTCTTTGGACAGTTGTGTCATGACAAAATACATTACAAATGGCAAATGTCCTGGGATTGTAGGACATAATTATCTCCCATATGTTATGTAATAGTTGCAGAAAATAATTATTTCAGTATCTAAAATACCTAAATATTATAAGAAACAGAATAAGCAACTAAACCGCTACAACAATAGGCTTTTATGTAGGCTAATAAGTAAAGTTTTACCCTTTGTACTGACCGTGGGTATGTGTCTGCTTGTAAAATCTGATGTGTGTTCTGAAAATGTCCCATCTTGGCCATTTGAAAAGGTGGCAACCCTAGTCCCCAGAATACATCCCAACTTGTACATATGACAATGTCAACACTACCAATGGTCAGAGCATTCGTACAATAACTGGCCAGCCTCTTAACCACTCACAAAGCCAGTTACCCTTGCGGGAAAGGTTTTGAATGAGAATGACTACTTACAACAATGAAGAGTAACAGATGCATTTAACTGCAGAAAATTAGTAGTATTACGAATCTGTCAACACGTTCCAAGTTAATAGTACTAATATGGTAGAAGTGTCCGTGATTGTCCCTGAGTTGTAATAGCCTTGTCCCTGTCACTGTAGAAACGAGTCCCCGAGTATCACAGAAGTCCATACACATAAGTACACCAACCAAACGTCAAATCTGTTGACAGGAGTATTGCATACCTGTAGTGAACTTATAACAGATGTCCAGAATAATATTCATTGCATCTATAAATGAATGAATAAAATAGTCAAATAGGAAAGGAAATACATGGAAACCACCCCCCAACCTGCATTATGCAGTGGAACCACTCTCCACCCTAAGTCACTTAACTCCGACCCAAACACCTGCGTCTGTAAACACAGATAGAAAGTTAAAATCTGGATTAACTCTGTCCATGCGCTATTTCTGATCTTTGAACAGCACCAAGGCAACTCTAATCACCAGTCAGCCAAGCCTAAAAACAGACGAACACATGAACACGCTGATAATCAAACGTGCTTATGTGCGAGGACTGTAAGCGTAGGAGTTCTGAATATCCTTGGAATGAGTAGACATGCAGCACGGGTCCAGAGCAGTAGGAAACAGGGAATGTCCTAATTGTAGTACTGTGGTTTTCCCAGCAGGAGAATGGATGCCTGCTGTGTAAGGGAAGTGGTGAGGCATATGTCAGAGTAGCTATGAACCATGGGTATACATATAAATGAGCCAGAACAACATTAGTGTAGTGGTTACAGCATCCGCCCAACGTAAAGGCATTCCCGGTTCAAGTACGACTATAGCACATATTAATTGTGCAATGAATGCCTCTGTGCTGTAAAGCCAACATTTATACATGTAAAGGTTACCGCGTTCGCATGGGTCCATTAACCGGATTCCATCAAAGTGGTACTTTCATAAGGAATAAGGCACATGTAATCCCAAAGAAGTGCCTGTAAACATATGTAACTCAGAATAAGTAGATGCAAGTGCACCTGCGCGGGTGTATGCAGCTATTAGCATAGCAAATGTATTTTGTCTTGTACAGCTGTAACTTTTATATATATATAGATAGATGGATGTGTGTATAGATAAATATCCACAGACATAACAGAAATATGCAATTATATATCTACATATTTATTTATATATACAAAAATATATATATATATATATATATATATATATATATATATATATATAGATATATATATATATATATATATATATATATATATATATATATATATATATATATATATATATATATATACATATATATATATATATATATATGTAAGGAACTCCGAAAGATGAAAGCAAACATAAGGGTTGTGAAGGGAATCCAGAGCAAGTAAGGAATTATAAAGTGCTCGCAGCGTATGTCACATAAAGCTGCACAAGTGTGAGTAGAGCACCGCTCTTCACACCAGAAGCAGGGTTATACCAGTGGCCATAACATCGTTGAAGTGCTATGTCAACATTGTAAACAGACGGAATGTAGTACATGTTGTGACCACCTATACTTGTAACCCACAAATCGTTCGTAATCTATAACACCAGGAAAGGCACATATGTGCAAATATGAATGGATGGTGAGCCTGTGAATACACAAGGCGGTGCAAAATATGTGTAGGGCCCCAACGCTCACGAGAGGGCAATGTGTAAAGGTGTGTCATGGCTGCGATATCAGGTGTATAATGGCTGTTATGCATGGAAACTCAACATGGGTGTGCAGGAGAAACTATGGCTATGCGATTATGGACATAGAAGTGCTAGTGTATGTTGCGCCGGGTGCAATGGAGAGGCCCGTGGAGGTAAGCTAGTACGTAGGTGTGATTCCTAGATAGAGCGTCGTTTGCATGGAGACATGCGTGAATGGGCGTATCGTTGTTGGATGTTGCGCGTCAGGGCTGGCAGCCCGGCACATAAAACCTATACGCCACCCATGAGCGGAACGGAGTTCTGCTGTGACAACCCCAAACCGGGAAATGCAGAAAGACACAACTACATGAAGACAACAATATATTGATGTACAGTCACAGTAACACAAACACACATCCTATCAACAGTAATAATATGAATGTGCATAGAAACAAACACAGTAGCAGGAATAATAGGCTGCGCATACGAGTAATAGGTCGAATGACACTGTATCACATCCCAGTTAGCAGCAGCACCCTAGACATGAAAAACATGTGACATCTGTCCGCTGTATAACGTGCAATATACTGAGCACAGGTTCACCGGAGTGAAGTGTCGGTGTCATAATGACTAAGGCAATAGTATGCTGTTGAAGCAGAGATAAAACCCAATACACATATGTAAGTGTCCATGTCTGGAAATGTATAGGTTAACGGACACACAGATGTATGTATAGATAAAAACGTATATATACATATATCTATATTAATTTACATACACATATATATTCATACGGATATATATATATACACATACAAAGATATACTACGGATATATATATATATATATATATATATATATGTATATATATATATATATATATATATATATATATATATATATATATATATATATATATACACAAACAACAGGTAGTGATATATACACATACACACAAAACAAAATGTATATGTTAGTGTAGATATACACATGTACATAAATAGGTTACTTCACAGCAATTAGGGGTAACATATTTACAGCCCGGGCATATGTGACTGAGAGGTCCAATAAATAAATGTTGTACCCCCCACATCATCCATCTAGGCCGGACAGACATACAGACAGGCAATACAGATCAATACAATGCCGCTGTCCAAAACACCAGTAGGAAAGTACCAGTGGGAGAGTTCTGCAAGGTCTACACTTTAAACATGGATAATGGTGTCCCTTGTGGGACCCCAAAAATTCAGGGTACATGTGAATCTGCTGACATTATTACGAGCAGGATGTAGGTGTACATGGAACAGTAGGTTGTGCAAGTGTGATAATACATGGGCTGACAAAACGTACGACATGTGTCCCGAGACGGGGAGAGTGGGCAATGTTTAGGGGTGTGCTCATACCCCAGCTGCGCTCGCAGTAAGTATTTGTCACGACTGCTGTAGAGGGGTGCCAGGTAGGTGGACCATGGGTATGCATTAATGGGCTTAAGTGTACAGGTGCTGGTTGGTAGAGATGTAGTAGGCCCGCCCAGTGGAAGTCATTAATATTCCTATGTGGGCATAGCATACGCCTACACCTCCCAAACCTGAAGAGCACATCTACCGGATAGTCTGTAAACCATTGGGGGAATACATAGAGACCAAATCAGTGCCATGTACCCTATTAGCATGGACATCCATAGTTATGTATCAGAATGTAACAAAGTCCAACTAAACACTTCCAGAACTAGTGATATTAGGTGAACAGGTGGCAGAATACAGGTAATGACAGATGACACCACGTATGAGTCATAAACAGCATGTACCTCGACAAACGTGAATGAATACATATGCTCTGTGACTGTGAATGTGTCTGGTTAATAGAACCAATCATCTAAATGTGTCGCACAGGGTGTTATGCATTGTTCCTGATACAGTGCTCATTCACACCTATTGGTATGTGAGTTCTGCTACTGATGGAAAGTGCATAATTTGCTGATCACCTTAGGTAGATGATAGCATAATAGAAGAGGTTC
This sequence comes from Protopterus annectens, assembly GCF_019279795.1. Taxonomy (NCBI): domain Eukaryota; kingdom Metazoa; phylum Chordata; order Ceratodontiformes; family Protopteridae; genus Protopterus; species Protopterus annectens. The sequence continues at coordinate 1,960,592,891 of NC_056735.1, forward strand.
AACACCCGTATGCCTGCGAGGGACACACCCGTCTGGGCAGTTGTGTCCTGCAAAATGGCACATGGCCTGTGAGTTCAGGAATGGAGGCTATATAGTGTGTGTAGTGCTGTCAGACATCAATTTGTTGTATCAGTAACAGCTACATGTAATAGGAAACAGTATTATCAATTATAATGCTACATGAATGACCTTAACGTATGCAAACCGTGGAAGTCATCCATTTACTACTGACTGTGGGTATGTGTTGCCTTGACACACGTGATAGCTCTACATATAGGGTCTATAGGGCCTCCACTATTCTGAATGGCCAAAGTGGAACCTGCTCTGTAGAAATGTCAGACGTACCAGGGCAGAACATACCTACAGCCATGCATAGTACAGAAATATACATATCGGAACAAATCAAAGCATAGTCTAGCAGCAGTAAAGTTGCTTATGCTACTACATATGACATATCGACGTGTCAGGTATACAAGACCTGTAACAAGCAACCAGTACAGACACGTGCAACATGAGAATGTCCCCTAATCAGGACAGTTGCAATGGCTAGAGTATTCTCCATATCACTCAACTGTCCCTGAATGGCAGGTACGTCCCTGAGTTTGACTGAAAGTTTAACTCTGTCCCTCTTAATCCCTCCTAAAATTAGTGGCTGTTGAAGGAAAGGTGGTGAATTACACTTACTGACTAATGACAATAAGTAAGAGTGATAAACAACTGTTACTTCAGAATATGCGTATTAAGTCATATGCTCTGATTCTGTCAATGTTTCAAGTTAATAGCACTACTTTTGTAAAAGTGTCCCTGATTTTTCATGACCTGTCCCGGATTCTGTAGAAATGTGTCCCCGATTGGTGGAGAGTTCTGGTATTGTCACATGAGATATACGTAATTAGGGACTATCCCATGCAATGTGGGAAAGGTGTCACTCCTACAGTCTCCCGTCGTGCAATCTGAAAGGTGGACAACATGCAGTAGGTATGCGGTAGCATGATTCGGCGGACAGCTGCATTAACAAAATCAAGTCACATGTCAGCATTGCAGAGTATTCGTTCCCATGTATCAGGCAGATGGGAGCAGATCATATGAGGAACATGCATATAATATGATTACATCACTGGACAGGCCGCCGAGTCCGTACAGTCGAACGCCCGCCGTCGCAAAATGGTTACACATACCCGATACTGTAGTCATGTAGTCCGATGTAATACGCATCACAAGGGATCGCACATACCCAGCGTGAGTGACAAATGTAAGCGGAAATGTCGGTGAGCGAGTGGCTGTAAGTGTGTTTGTCTACCAGTATGCCAGTAGTGCACTGTCAAAGAAATGCGGAGTCTAAACATGTATAAGGTGCTGTGACCAGAGGTCAGCAGTGCTTAACACTGTGCAAACCCATGCACAACTGCTCCCACCTGCTGGAATGTGCCTTACCCAGTCTGTATCCAAAGGCGTCGGCCTGTCTGCAAACAAAGAACTGCCCTATACACATGATGGTAGCAATACACTGCGCATATAGCTCATGTGAATTAACAATAGACCATGGCATATGTACAGACAATAGACCACGCACTCACACACACACACACCATACAGCGCAGACATCCAACAGTATAGCGATGTACTGGCAGATATGTCCAGACCACTGGTGTATGCATGCCTGGCCATCCTGTGTTTCAGGGAGTGAGCATGCCCAGTATGACTGTTACACATGTTGTCGACCGACATTACCGTTATACCGTCATGTGTGTGAGCATGCCGAGTATGGTCAACTGTATTGCATGTGTCACATGTTCAGATAGTTAGTACTGTGTTGCTGACCCCTCCGTTCTACACAGACAGGTGTCATGCTGTGTCTGCAGGGTAACTAATGGTCATGTGGCATTGACAGTTGCTACATGTCTGCATAGCATGGGGAGGGGACACAACCACAGTCATACACAGCACCGTGGGTGGCGCACATGACTCTCACATGTGTAGGTTTGACGGGGGGCACAGCCAACAGTTGTACACATCTGCCGCTACTGTACTGGTATGCCGGGTACTCCATGTCAGTGTTGGACCTACCTAAATTGCTGGTTGGAGGGATACCAGGGTACGTCAGTTCCCAACTTTAATTACCAGCACTGTGGTGTTGGATGTCCTAGCTTACACAACCTACATCAATCTGCCTGGCCTGCTGTCATCTGTGTGTGTCTTAGGGGGTTGGGGTCATTCATTGGGCATATCCATAGGCCATCATATATCATTTGTCAGTATTGGTCCACATCTGTCCAGCTGCATGGAACGTGTGTGGGCTGTACGGACACACATGATGGTCAGCCCATAATCTGCAGTGGGTTAGAACACCCTCTGTACTACAGGCTACCATTGTGACCCCCGTATGTGCTACAGAGGTCATGGTGCCACTATGGATGTGTACTGCCTGCTGCCCTAAAATTTGGCCACCACAGTCTCTTGTATGCTCACATACATACCATAGCAATGGGTAACTACACATTCTAATACAACTGCCACTTGTTAGGTCAATAGACATACCCTAGGTGTGTTCCGGACTTGAGGATGGTGCTGGAGTACTGCCTATGTCGGATGCACACAGTGCATCTCCTATACATGGCCGAGCACAGGTACTGTCATGTTTGGCTTCCATTGTACTGTGTGCAGGTCAGAGAGGGGAAATCTGTGGGCACCTACTGTGTCAGTGCATATGCCTTGTGTTGCCTCTTTGCCAAGGGCAGGTCATACTGTGCACGGGCTTTTGCCGACTGTGCCCTGCTCAGGTAGTTCTTTCACCAAGTCAAACTGTGCCTGTACAGGCCTTGGCAGTGGTGTTGGGCTGTGTGTCCCTGCCCCTTGCTGTTCCTGCTGCAACTTTTACTGCAGGATAAGATTGTGTAGCATAGCAAATACCATAACAACTTGTATGCATGTAGCTTGTGAATACTGCAGAGCTCCAATGGATGTGTCCGGATACCAGAACTGTGAACTGAGCATCCCAAACACATGCACAAGTATATGTCTTGCCTGTTCATCCGCCTCAGTGTGGTGTGAGTGTTCAGGTGTGTGCGCATTGCTGAAGGGTGTCATCAACAATGACACCAGTCTTTACCCAGCATCCCCCACTAGGAGACTGTAGGGGATGTCCATATTGGCATTGGTGTGCTACAGCTGTGTCAGAAGCCATATATCGGACACATCATAGCTTCCAGGGCAGACAGCACACACATTCAATCTCACGCCCTGGCCATCGCATATGGCCTAGCTCTGTTGGAGAGTATGCCCCTGCAGTGACTGTAGGCCCTACCCCGCTCACCAGGTGGTGCTACGATGTGTATGTGTGTGCAGGCTATAGCACCCAGTACCCCAGGGTAGTCATTCATGTGGTTGAACAGATGCATATTGCTGGTCTACTAATCACGTGTGTTGAGGACATGTACATGCTCACTAGCATGTGTTGACATGGCGTCTGTGAACTGGTGCAATACTCTGGATGCAGATGCCTGTGAGATACCTATGATATCCCCAGTTGTGCTGTGTGAGGTACCTGTGGCTAGTACACCTAGGCCAACACATACCATGGTATCCACTGTGATGTGTTTCCCTCGGCCTGCTTGATGTGTCAGGTGTGGCAGGCACAGGTTAACAAGCTGCTGTAGGAGGTCTCTGTCCACCCCATAGTGCTGCACCATCCCCAGCCCATTTAGCCCCTCATAAGTCACCCTCGGTCTATAAAGTCTTATGTCACCCCAGTAAAGGTTGTTCGGCAGCATACACATCCTCACTGCCCCAGCCTCCTGCACACGCTGGTATATGTTGCCTGCTGCAGCCCATCTCATTTGGTTGGACTGTGTTGTGAAATGTCCCCGCAGGTATACACCGGTGATGTCGAGTGCGGATGAAACCTGTGTGTATGCTGCTTGCTCGCATTACCGTACTGTTCATGTGCGGGCTGGCCATGTCATCTGCTGATTGTGCTGATCAACACCTGTTTGTGCAGCCTGTACACCCTGACTACCCCACCACTGCTGTCATCCCTCCCAATGTCACCAGGCAGGTATAGACATACCCCTAGCTTAGGTGTGCTAAGGCAGGAGTACTCCCGAGGCACAGTTCTGCAATGTACGTACAGTTTGCCTGACCCCCCTCCCATGCTGTCAGCTATATTCGAGACCTGCACCCGGCTGACTACACATACACTCCAGGGACCAGCAGCACACCCTGGTGATAAATGTGATACACTATAGTCAACCTCATCTGCATAGTATAGTCTTCTAATGAATAGTTATATGACCCATACCGAACCTCCAAATTAATAACCACTGCTCAGTGTCACTCAGATCTGTACACAACTGGCAACAGGTGCCTTACTATCACCATATTCGATGTCCCATGGTCTTCCCTGCAACAAAATAACCGGTGTCTACACGACTACAACCCATGGCCATGCACACTACAGACGATGTGCATTACCACCACGCCATGGCAGATATACATAGATCCCAGGTTATCACATACAGATCAACCGGCACAAGCATTCAATAGTGCTGATGTCCCCAGACATATATTCACATCTATGTTCACCTCTACATCTACATATATCATATATATTATTTGTATATATATATACATGGACATATATATATATATATATATATATATATATATATATATATATATATAGATATACATACACACAAATACATGTACACACATATGTAGATATGGCATTTATATCACAACAGCGGACCACATGACAGCAATGCATTAGACAGAAATGAAAAGGAAACTACATGTGCCACCTGCATCATTTAGTGTTGTTACTATCAAGGCACATGTGTTATGTTGCGTCACATGGGTCAGACCGTATCAAGGGTAAGAGTAGGGCTGCTGACAGTTATTCACCAGGCCTATTGGTGAATGTATGTGTTGACAACCCAGTGTCTTGGCAGAATATGCAGGCTGTGGACACTATATAGGTCAGCAACAAAACATACAGAACACATCCTGCAGCTAGCCACCTACAGATACCAACACATACGGTATAACTGCCAAACACACACACCTGCCATGCCTTGGAATCAAGCACCTACCTGTCTAGCCTACCACACTACAGCATTATGCAGTAACAGAACGTGCTACTGAGTTCCAGCATGACTGCACTCCCACAGGCATGCATCTAGGTGGATGACATCATCCGCAAAGGCAAAGATGCCAATAGGAAATGTATGGGGAGTGAGGCGTCTAAAAGCATTACCCTGTCCCCAGACAGCTGGAAACACACACACACACTTGGCAGGGCTGGGAGTCGAACATACACCTAACTACCTTATCACACTACAGCATTACCAGTTATAGAACGTGCTATCGAGATTACTGAAACACAGCACTCCCAGAGGCATACTTCTAGGTGGATGACATCATCCGTAAAGGCAAAGATGCCGATAGGAACTGTATGTGGAGTGAGCCATCTAAAAGCATTACTCTGTCCCCAGGCAGCTGGAACACACACACAGACACTTGGCTGGGCTGGGAGTTGAACATACACCTAACTACCTTATCACACTACAGCATTATGCAGTTACATAACAGGCTATCAAGATTGCTGGTACACATTACTCCCAGAGGCATACTTGTAGGTGGATGACATCATCCGCAAAGGCAAAGACGCTGATAGGGTATGTATGTGGAGTGAGCCATCTAAAAGCATTACTCTGTCCCCAGGCAGCTGGAAACACACACACACACAGCTGGGATTCGAACATAAACGTAACTACCTTATCACTCTACAGCATTACGCAGTTACAGAACACGCTATAGAGATTACTGGAACACAGTACTCCCAGAGGCATACTTCTAGGTGGATGACATCATCTGCAAAGGCAAAGACACTGATAGGGAATGTATGTGGAGTGAGCCATCTAAAAGCATTATTCTGTCCCCAGGCAGCTGGAAACACGCACACACAAACTTGGCAGGGCTGGGAGTCAAACATACACCTAACTACCTTATCACACTACAGCATTATGCAGTTACAGAACGCGCTATCAAGTTTACTGGTACACAGCACTCTCAGAGGCATACTTCTAGGTGGATGACATCATCCGCAAAGGCAAAGATGCCGATAGGGAATATATAGAGAGTGAGCAGTCTAAAAGCATATTACTGTCCCAAGGTAGACGTAGACAAACACACGGCAGTGGTGTGAGCGGGACAACTGCCTATCTACGGAGCACTATTACAACACTACATAGATACGAGACGCGCCACAGACAGTACACCCTTCAAGACAGTCAACCAGTGTGTTCAATGTAGGAATCCATCCTGACGTGGGGTATGGACATCTGTTGCCTGGATGACCACCATCGCTATACAGGATGTCAATGGCCATGCCCATACACAGAGGCACATCACCGACACAAGGTGTCACCGAACATGCTCACATACTTAGTATCACACATCCATTTGGAATGTACTGTGTGTCCATCTACTCAACGGCGTACTGGGCATGCTCACACACTTAGTAGAAGCGAAGGGCTATCTTGCATGCACACGGAGTCTAAACATGGAAGGGCACAGTTTGGAATGTACTGTCTGTCCATCTACACAATGACGTACTGGGCATGCTCACGCACTTAGCAGTTGCAAAGGGCTGTCTTGCATGCACACGGATTCTAAACACGGAAGGGCACAATTTGGAATGTACTGTGTGTCCATCTACACAATGGCATACTGGGCATGCTCACACACTTAACAGTAGCAAAGGGCTGTCTTGCATGCATACGGATTCTAAACAGGGAAGAGCACAGTATGGTGTTACTGTCACCATGTACATGAAGGCCACTCACATGTACTGACCAGTACACACTCAAGAGACATCACAGATGTCTCAGGTGCAGATCACAGAGGTAAACGCCGCATTCTACTATGTAGCCCTCAGACATCACCATGTCCTTGGACCAACAACACACATCCATACATTACCACAACACTGTGTGACTCATGTCCAGTGGACTGTACATAGGCCTACAGAAACTGTGCAGACTACACATGTACTGACAGGGTTCCATTATGTGTTATGCAATGCAATGATACCACTGTACATAACCAGGTCGACTCTACACATAACAGGGGCCCTGGGTCTTACACAGCTGTGACAGATGACTGTCGCTGTACACCAAAGAACACACGTTTGGATATGACATACATGTAAGCACAGTGGATATGTGCATGGACCACACACACACACACACACACACACACACACACACACACACACACACACACACACACACACACACACACACACACACACACACACACACACACACACACACACACACAAAACATATGTACATAGCATAGCTTTTGCTGTCCTCCGTGCAGACAAGTGGCTACAGCAATCACACGCATGCACATGGAAGGTAGGTCCATGGCTGTTGAATGCTAACAGTACATGAGGTAGCAATGTTGACCAAGGAAACATTCCCTCTGTACTAGTTACCCATGACACCCATCATATCATACAACAGTCCATGTGTTATGTATGTCATCACACATGTCCACCAATTGCAATGAATACAAACATGGCTACATGACAGGCATGTAGGACCAACACACATGTACATATAGCGGTGTGCATGCAGCTACCATGCATGTGCAGTAGCTGATGTATGTAATTCATCTGTGCCTAACTACAACATGCAGTTGGAATGCAGCCCCATCATTGACACCTGTATATGGTGAAATACTGACAGTACGGTAGGATGTACATCAGGTATGGATGGATGTGTGCACATAAAGTGGTGATCCACCTTTGCAGATGGATGTTTGCCGAGGATGGCTCACAGGTGTGTCACAAGCCATCCTACCATTACATGTGCAAACAGTACGCTATGTTACTGTTACTTGATGGTGAAGACATAAAACCTACACAGCAGTCAGGGTGTTACTGACTGTAAGTCACTTGACACCTGTAACACTTACATCCTCCTGTGTGCACATAGCAGCACAATTGCCGAAGGTAGCGTTGGTACACATAATGCGGCCAATACTGCTGCATGTCTGTCAGATGTATCACCATATAGCAGGTGTATCATTCACAGTACTGCCATGTGTGTTTGCTTGTGTGACCATATATGCCACATATGGTGGGGAATACATCCCAATTGTTACACACCCCTGTACACTGTTGTAGAGATCTGTACATACTGCAGTGTGGAAAGCATGGCGTAGGCAGGGGTGGTGTATGCATCACACACGTCAGCTATCTGTATGTGAATAACATTTGTGGACTCCACAGTGTGTGTGTGTGTGCATGTATGTATGGCTGTCTGGTGCATGGAGTGAGGGTGTATGCTACCATACAGAACAGACAGGATCCCTAACCCCTCATGGTGATGCAGTCTACTACCCTGTTGATGCCATCGGTCTCAGCCTTACTGGCTACCTGCACATGTTCATTCTCTATGTCGCATCGTGTGGGTGCACAGTACTGTGAGGGTGATTACCACATAGGCAGGGGTCCTCACCTCAACACTATCGAGTGTGCGTTATAGTGTTGTTGAGCCTGTGAGTGTGGGCATGTTACTGTGTGTTTCTGTGTATGTCTGTGTGTGTGTTCTCATCCTGTAATGTGACAGGGTATTACTGCTACACAGTGAGGCCTCATGCTATCAAGTGGCCTGTAATGTTATCATCAGCCAGACCGCTGTGTAAACACCCTGCACCATGTCAACATACCTGTGATGTGACCTGGTATGGATGTCATGTCTCTAGCCACTGTAGCCTATTAAACAGCCCACATGCTTCTGGATCAGTAGATGTGTGGACATCTGTGGTATGGCAGCCTTTCTAACAGTCAGGTTGAGGCTAGGTATAGCATGCTGGTATTGCCATACATGCCTGTGAGTACTCCACATTTGCACATGGGAAACTGCAAACACTGCTACTTGTTGGCACATGCAAGTAGACCATAAGGAGGGAACCAGGGCATCATTACCAACATGCTGTTACTGTTGTTACCAAGACACATACTGTGAACATATAACAATGCATTATAAACCTGTACTAAATGGTATGTCTGGTGTGTGTCAACAGTACACAACTAATGTAATATACACTTCTCTCACTATTCTGTTCACCCTGTGCATCAGACCATTTGAGCATGTCCCTGCACCGATGGTGTGGATGACAGGGATGCGGCACAGGCATCATCATATGCACAGGGTGATAATGTTTGCCGGGGCATAGGCTGCATCAGTGGATGACATCATGTGTGTGGGTAAGGGCCGGTGATCTGATTGGACATGTGTGGTCGTTATGCATGTGGGTGTTGTGGTACCCTACAGATGTTTTTGCTGTGTGCGTGTATGAGTGCACACAGTTCTGCCTTTTGCCAGGCCTACGCAGGGGTATTATTGACAGCTCCAGATTGTACAGACCAGGATGTACAGCTCACTGTGTCCAGCCATGGCCATGTGACCTATGCCTGTCAGGGGTTGCACGGGCACTACCAGGCGGAGGTACAGATTGGCTACTGTCCGATGACACATGTCTACTAGAACCGTGTCCCCACTGGGAACGTCCAGGGCCACGTCCACGTGGCCTGCTGTGTCCTGGTGTGGATAGTGCAGCACCAGCTGCACTGCTACTGCTACCGGCACTATGGGAGCGGGCATGTGAGGTGGCTCATTCACGTTGACCTGCACTAGGTGGTGCAGCTGGCCTACATCCATGTGGCCTACGCCTCACTCCTATCAGATGTTCCAGCACAGACAGCTCATGCTCGTGGATTGCCATGCCACGGTCAAGGATTCCGACAATGTCACCCAATCGCCTGTCCAGAACATCAGCAATCTGCTGTTGAGCATTTGCCAATGCCTGGATGTTGTCATTTAGAGTACAGATAGCAGCCCTCTGAAGCCTCTGCCCTTCTCTGTTCTGCCATTCAGCACGTGCCTGTGCCGCCATTACAGTCTGGAACATGCATCTGGTGACACCACTGCTGCGCTCTGTCCTGCAGGTGCATGCCTTCCAGAGGTCCTCCTATGAGCAGCAATAGCCACATGCCTGTGTGGCACATCTGCAGTCATTACACTGACACCATGGTGTGGAGACACACCTTCTGTAGCCACCACACATTCATGTTCCAAGCTATCACACGCTGACTGTCCTTCCCCTATGGCCACTGGTGATGGGGTATGTGTTGGCATGAGAACTGTGTGTGGGGAAGTGGGGGACATAGCTGGGATGGCAACCATTGGCACAGATTCAGCCCCTGACAACCCTGCCTGTACTTCATGCATATGTTCATCACTGCTAGTATCTGTGGGGACACTAACATCAGACGGACCGCAGGAGGGTAACGCACCTACTTCACCTGTGAATGCAAAGAAAGACTCTACATCATAATAGACACACACACACACACACACACACACACACACACACACACACACACACACAGAAACACACACAGACACACCATGCATGTGATTTGACAGAAGGCATGCAGCATGCATGTGATACAGCAGATGGCATGCAGCTCAGACATTATTAGTGGTAGTTAGCATACCTCCCTGGGTTGCACACAACAGCAAGCAGGTGTCATATCAGTAGCCATGCAGTTCACACAATCATGGTAGTAAGCATGCACCCCTGTGATACACCATGTGGACCAGCACAGGTTAACAGTACACATGGCTGAAGTGGCCTTGACATGTAATCTGCTGATGTATGCATTGACATGCATACATGTCTGACACAATGGTGTCCTGACACATGTACAGCGTTGTAATGGGTACCACATTGCAGTGTTGTCTGTATGCCCTACAGATAGAATGCACGTTTAGCAAATGTGCATGAGCATGGAAGGGTAGTGTGAGGCATCTACATTGCTATACAGTGTGAAGTACAGACACTGTGTCATTGCATGGCATCATAAGGCATCTATATTGCTATACAGTGTGTAATATGCACACATTGCATAGCCATAACTGCGCGCATACACATGACATAACTGTGGATTGTGACCCACATTGCTGAGGTGTATACACACCAAACCATGCTGTGTCATGTGACGGGTCACTGGAAGACCTACAGATGACACCCCTGCACAACTACTACAGAGTCTTAGCTGCCTGGCAACCATGTCCACACATGGCAGACTTGTCAATATACCATGTCCCACATGACATTGATGTACCACACACACGAGGTACATGGCTGACGGTGATGTCCTACAGCAGCAAGGGAAATGTACGGTATCTGTGGCCTGATGTGGTGTCAATGTCTGTGGAAGCTGTACAGGGGACTACTGTCATGCTATGACACAGTTGTGATGTTCAACACATCTTATATGGTCGACTTACATGACACCTCCACTAGCTGTGCACAGGCTTTTAGGATGTCCAGTGTACCACATCAACTGTATAATCAGTCAACTAAGGCTATAGTTGGACCATGTGTGGACAATGTGCACCAGGGTGTATACACATCACATCTACTGTGTGGCTATATTTCTCTGGCCATCCTCCATGGCCATGTGTGAACATGTGTTGGTCAAATGTTTGTGATGGCCATCTATCTCACATGTCTGTGTTGTCACATATGACATACACCCATAGTTGTCAGATATGTCACCATCTACAGGGCTATGCATAGCGGGTTGTATGTTTGGTATGTGGGGTATGTATTATGGGATAGTGTGACAATATTGCAGCCAGAACACTACATGTCTGGGACATGTCAGATGGCACATCACAATGTGTGCACCCATTGCAGGGGCATATAACACAATGGTGACTCCTGTGGGCTGCCCTTATCCCAGCTCACTGTGTGGTACTGTTTGCATACCACACATGTGTTGTTCCAATGTATAGTACATATGCCTACATTGAACAACACCTCCACCATTGTATGCACAGCTGTCCACACATGTAGCAATGACAGATACTGTGGTTTCATGTAAGTGTTTCATTTCGTTTGTATATATTGCACATGGGTAGCCAGTGTGAACGATGGGAGTTGTGACCTGTATTTCGTGACTGGACCATACATCATGTGTACATGTGTTAACTGGCCACATGGTGAATAGATATATGCATTAACAGGCCTGATACTGATGACAGTCTCACCTGCAAAGGACTGATGTCTGTGTGGCACGGCAGAGGTACCTGTATAGGGGTAACACAGCAGTTTGAACATTATCCATGACTGTATGACAGCCACAGGGTGCACTGTGCATGTTAACAGATTTGCCTGTACAATAGCATATAGTATGCACATGTGTACATACACAGGGTAGCATACTGTAGTATGCAGCATGTTTGTAAACATACCTTGCATATGATGTTACATTACATATCGTACAGTGACACATGCAACTAAATGGGATATAATAGTCATATATGCAGTAGTGACTTACCAGGCAACTCCAGGCTCATTGGTTGGGAGACACCCACCTCCACAATGGCAGCTAGTGTTTGTGGATGCTGTTCTGAGGGTGTCCCCAGGCTGGACAGTAGCTCCTCAGTGGGTGTGAGTGGGGGCTGGGTTGGTGGCCCACCACCTGTTCCACCTTGTTCCCTGGCGATTGCAGTGGCACACTGTTTCTCATGTCATATCAAGTCCGTGCAGTGTCTGTGCACCTGCTGGTAGGTGCAGTTATGGCCACCCACATCATTAACCCTCCTGCAAAGGTCCTGCCACAGGTCATCACACTGCTGGGCATGCTGTGCCACATGCCTGAACAACACCTCGTAGTTCTCATGGAGGTACGGGATGAGGACATCATCCTCCTGGCGGCTGTACACTGGCAGGCGTGATCGAGGCATTATCTGGAAGACATAATGATGGTGACAGGTCACAGTATCACAGAGATGTACAGAGATACAGCTGCACATACATTTGTATTAAATCTAGTACATCTGCACAGTTATCTTTGCAAATCATCATGACACTGACACAACTGACATGTTTGTGTCACACACATGTAACACCCATTATGCATTGGATATCATCACCATATATGTGTGTCACCTCATTACATTGTTCATACTCCATGTGAATGCTGTCTTGATGTGGGCATGCCTGTTTGCCTGTACTGGTGTTCTTACCTATCAGCACATGCCTGGATGTGTCCACAGTGATGCTGTTGACCTTGATGTTGTGTATATGTCACATATCAACACATACACTGCCTCAATGGACATGAGCAGTGACAATGCACACATACGCACGGAAACCTTTACATGCATGTGTTTTTCCATATACATCTACACTGCACTGCACAGCAGTTCAACGTCCTGCTACGGATTGCATGTGTTGCACATGTGATAGACATGGGACAATGGCTAGCCGAACGTCATTCGCAGGGATGGTTATTAACTATAGCATGTATGGGCAAGGTTTCCTAGCTGTATCCGACAGCCATTTTGCCACCACGAGGTGCATCAGTGCCACATTATTGATATAGACAGTTAATAATACATCTACCATGAGGTCATCACACCATGTATGACAGTGATGACATGTGCAGCTTTGATGGACAGGGTTGCATGTTATGGCGGGAGTATGTAACATGTATGGCACAGGGATCTGTCTAGCATGTGGTGATCCTTGTAGTAGGACGGTGGCTGTCCATGACGTATGTCTTTCAGATCAGGATATGTATGTGTAGCATGTCCAACATCACAGTGTAGCACATGTCTTTATGCAAGGTAGCCAGCATGCTGCATAGTGGAGGTGAGGATTGTGAAGGTTGGTATCGCCCATCCACGCGCATGGCCAATACCCCTTTAAGGTGATATGTGATCCGATATTGGTCACCAGAGTGCTGAGTATGCCTGTCCAATGATCTCCATGCTCATAGATAGCACCCTGTCATGACATGGGTGCCTCGTATGACTACCTAATAGACCTGGAGATGTCAACAACTCAGGGAGGTGAACTGCACAGCACCATCCCTTACACAGTGTCCATAATGTTGACCGCTGCCTAGGTGGTAGTTAATGGGTACAGGGTTATTCACCTAGCAGTGACAATGCTATTATCAGCTGTCAGATTGTGCACATATGTCACACACCTAACCCACAAAGCCCATTCTGTATGTTGTCCAAAACACTGAGACAGCTATTGCTCCTAGGTCATGGCCATTCACATCCTTACATACACAGATGCCTCCCATTTGTCTGTGTGGTATGGGCTACAATGAGGGGGGAGTACAAAACATTAACCCTGTTTTACTGTAGCTGCCACTGGTGTGATATGCACATGTCACTCTGACACCTTTTGTAGTGTTGATTCTGTCAACAGGCCACTGGTAGAACACTCCTGTGACATACGAAGGTACATCTAGTATACTCAGTGTAGCTGGAACACGGTATGGGTGATGATGTCCATTGACCTGTCACAGGTATGCTATGCAGTGTGAAATCATCCATACTGTCATCAACTTCTGTACTGCTAACATCTATGTTGATAAAGGTTCATAGACTTGCAGACCATACTCAGCAGGGTAATAGTGCAGTGCCTCCAATTATGACTGTGTTCTCCACTTGTGGGTTGCAGTGGGTTGATATTATCCAACACCCTATCTGTATTACATATTCATGCTCAGCACTTGTTCAGAACTTGTGAGCACTTCATGAGCTACTCATTACTATAGCACCCATTCCAACTCATTTCTTACAAGTACACTGTCTGTCCTTACATTTCCAGCTTGCTTACAGTACAACAGCTGTTGTACACACGTAACTCACATATCTTGTGAGACGTGGTTGAATATACAGGCATGTCCATCTGTCACATACCAGTGCTGTTGCCTGTCTATATGATGAATATGGCAAACATGTGGCAATAGAGCAATTGTCTCATGTACACAGTCAATGCTCACCTCCCAACATACGACACTACAGCCTGTGGGAGATGCACATATGTAGCCATGCTGGGGGTAATGCTCTCTCCAACCCAGACTGAAACTGACATTCATGTGGGGACGTGTAACATTTGCAGCACACCCCACTCATCACATAGTCTCACAAGATCTCCACCACCACAGGCCATACATAGTATGAGTATGACATTTGCAGAACCTCTCCATACTCTGTGTAGGCACCAGAGGCAGCCCCCATCACCAAACACAACAATCACTTATAGCCCACTAACTCATGTGTGCCCATCAAATATAGCCAATAGGGTGTTATAACATGCCCAACACACCAGTCATAGGTGACTCTGTAGGCGGTCACACTGATGTCCCACTCAGCAGGCTACACAAGGCGATAGTCGCTTACATCTAGCTGTTGGGTAACTGGTTCTGCAATATAACCTATGCACCCATGCCACACCTCACCAGGTACAATTTGACTGTCATTCTCCATGTTAGTGTGACTGCCCTGAGATGTAACTTCCGAGACTACATGTGCAGGGACATGCAATAGCTCTCTGGTCTTGTAGCCCAAAAGGTATCGGCCAAGCCCTGGGGAGCATTCTGCATTCATCCAGACTAGATACCACTGTACAATGACTGGCTGTTTCACTTCAACAGTTGCCTATGCTTCTGCTGTCATTTCACTGGCATACAGTATCTGTCCGCTTTGAATGACATGGTCAACAAAACACGATGTTTTGGCACAGATGACCTGCACCTGTCAGCCCTGGGACTACAGATAACATGTAAGGCTCTTGCTGCTCCTATACTGCCTGACTTGCACAGTTTCCAATAACATTCACCACCAGAAGGGAACAGGCAAGCAAAACATGGGGTCATGTGACTCAATGCTTGACATCATCTCTGACGCATGCAGGCAAGGCACTCCTTATAATGGACCACTTCAATATCTCTGCAGTGACTGGGACTTGCCTCTAGGCTCCGCAGAGCACACCTGCACTGGCAGGTTATACGCAGACCACACCTTTCAGTCATGTAACCTGGACCGGAACACCCACAGCTGAGGTGTGTCCATATTTCACTATGTTGTACACACCTCCTGGCTGGTTACTTAGCACAATGCATCAGAGGTGATCCACGTGCAACTAACTGTGGCCAGAACTGCTATACACATTGTAACATGCTATGGATTCAACAACATACCCCACGGTTACCGGCCCTCATTTCTTGGTGTACTGGACAGTAGGGTTCAGACAGGTACTACTGATGTGCTACTGACACTATCCCACACTTAACTGGGATAGCTACTCATGTACCGACACATTAGGCCAACGCTGTTCGGGATTCATAACCTCCACTCGGCTGGATCAACCCATAGACACCACCACCAAGACCAACAATATCCTAGACATGGACATTACCAACATGTCACTGGTGTTCCACACCTGGGGTTATCCCCTTGTTGGTAGTTTCCGAACATATGCTAATCACCCTTGTTATCCACATCCCGGCACCACACCCTTCATGGCATACACAGTACAAGATTACTACAACGCCTACTACAGACATCTTATGACAGCAGTTGTAAATGTCATAACACCCGTGCAGATGGACAATGCACATACAAACTCTGAAACATACCCCAGTGCACTTCATTAGCACTTACACGACTGCATGGATCATGCTATTCCAATCAGAGCCACGATGGTATCCACCAGATAATGGACGCCACTCTATGGGGTCCAGTTCCATGGACATAATGTACAACAAAAGGTGGAGGCTGTTGCAAAGTGGAGTACAATCCCATGGGTGGGGTAGCTCACTGGTCAGCCTCAGTAGGGCTCCGGGATCCCTTATCACATCCTCCAAACCTAGCTATGTAAACATTACTGTGACACATTCCAGCGTGTACCACAAAGCATTATGGAGGTATGTCAGTAGTCAATGGCAATACCCACATCTGCTCTGACATATGACGGTTACTCAGGAACATTACAGAACCGAGTGATGTTGGCAACATCCTGGCGGATGGGGTCAATGCTAACTTTACACACTCTCACTCTCTACAGGGCCATAATCCATGCAGGAACAGTGCGGGGTCCCTGTGGTCACAACTACACAGTTCCAGCCTGCACTCTCTAAGGCCTGGAACACAGACTCCATGTGACCGTCCAACATCCCAGGGTGTGATTTGCACAAGCCTCAGAATGACATGTCTCCCCACGTGGCCACCAGATTCACTAATAGCCTTGTATCACACATTGTGGCCCCTGAATGGCACACAGCAACAGTTATCACACTCCACACAGGTGGTGCCACAATGAACCAGAGGGACTATTGCCCTATATGCCTAACTGGACTGTTCTGCAAGGCTATGGGGCACATCATCATGGAAGTCATTCACAGAGACATTGGTGGGCTCCAGACCTTTGATGCCACCCAGGTTGGACATTTTAGGGCCAGACCATGGCTCCTACACCTGGTGGACTCCTTTAATACAGTTACCAGGGTAGTTGATGATGGTAAGGGGGTCCACACAGCCTACATTGTCCTCTCATTGGCTTTCAGCACCTTTCTCCATTCTGATATTGACAACATACACATCCACCTGCACATCGACCCCTACGTCTCAGGATGTTATGCAAAGTGGCTCACAGACAGGACCCACACAATGAGGGTAGCATACCGTAGTACCTACTGTATTTCAGTTACACTTGGCATACCACAGTCCTCAGTCATAGGGCCTCTCATGTTCAGTATATGCTTCCCTGAGGTACAGGCTAGCACAGAGGGACTTTCCCTGACTAGGTTTCCAGACAACTGTATACAAGGCGACATGACTGATCCACCAGCTGATACAGACCCCCTCCATAAGGGTGTCACTGTGAGGGATACCTGATGTTGATAACATGGCCTCAAGCTGCATGACACAAGGTGCATGAACATCCTCTTTGGATTACACCAATCACCCACTGACTATCACATAGGTGGTAGTCCCCTACATACATGTGACATTATACGGGTTCTTAGTACACACATATGTAGCACCCACTCCTTTGATAACCATACTGCCAATGTGGCGTGGATATCCTTCTACGTGGCCACCCTTATCTGTACTGGGTTTGTAGCTGTAACAAAGGCACCCATTGTACCTCTAAACTCCTGACGTATATACACATTCAAGGGTACAACACCCCGTTTAGGGTGTACCTTACAGAACAGCAATGGCTTTACATACCACAACGTTGACACACCATAAGGATTATTGAGCTCTGAAGGTTGACGTATGCGGCAGAACTACAGACACCACGACTGTGCACATTTGCATACTGCATATTCAGGGGTGGCCTCTGCTGAACATACAGGGCCCATGTCCACAACAATATTCATGGATATACTCCACATAAGCGACATAAGCAAAAGCCACTGAGAGCAACATGCTCATGGATATTTGCTCAAACACAACAATGAGTGAGATGTGCTTGAGGGTTACATTCCCAAACCAGACACTCACCATGCTTTGGAACATGATTCCTATGTACATCACGCAGGGACACTCAGTAGCACTGTTTATGAGATACCTCACTTGGTGGATGGGAGACACACATATACGCCAGGGATCACTGCAGTGGCTGTACTGCGCAGAGGTGCAGGTAACACATGGCTCTTCTGTTCACAGACAGGACACTACCCTAGAGAGGTGCTGCCGGTGTAAACACTGTAGTTGGGCTTACACATAGACTTGCCAGACAGCATAGTACCTCATTATGAACCTGTGAAGCTATTACATGTCCTTTGTGCATGGTTAATTGAGTAGCTCTTCCATTTCGATTAGCTATCATGCTGTTACAGTGTCCCCTGACTACAAGCCATATGTATCCTGTTATTGTGTATTGTACATGCCAATAGACGATACCTTTTGTTTGCATGATATAACTGTTATGCTGTGTAGAATATCTGACATATCTACCTACAATACTGCACATTACACATATTTTACATATTATCCCATAATGCAAAGCATACTTGCACAGCAGGACCACCTTAGGCATGTTATTGTCATTATATGCCCATACACATGCCTACTGTGACAGTATATCAACATATACTATCCCCTCCTATGGCACGTACTTGTTGGACATACCCTTTCACTGATGGCGGGTGGTGTGGAATTGTTCTGTTTAAAGCCCTCATGTATCATCCCTTGTGGTGTCTGTGATGTTTACCTTGTGGCCCAAAGCAGGACACACAATTTCTACAAGCGTTACTATGCTCAGCAACACATCATTACATAATACCTTTTCCCACTTTATGCATTGTGGACACTTTTAATTAATACAAAACAGGCTAAACCTACACTAACATACTGAGTGTTTTACATACCTTGTTAGCGTTCCGAACTTTTGTAAATATCTCTCTTACACCTTTACTGTTTAAATGGTTCTATGGTATGAGCATATTGTTTGAATGTCTGGCAAATCATACTTATATACGTCGATACCTGTAACATGTGGTTTCCTGCCACCAATTGGTGTTCCTGAGTAAATTATTACATGCACATCAGCTGTGCAGCTACTCCATTTGCCAATTACGTGGCAACAGTGGGGTATAATTGAATTCTCCACTTGCACATTGCCCTTTTTCCCTACCTTCAGGGAGATGGCCTGTATGTGTTTTGTTGTGTGGAATTGCAACTGCTATTTGTACGGATATTTTGGATTCATGTCCCCTGTGGATTGTGTGTGACGGCTAGAGTATGTGGTTCTACATGTGAGTGTACCTGTCATCTCAACCGTCTGATAAGGGACTATTGCAAACAAAACCTGTAACGTCGCCATCTGTTCCATTATACAACAGCTATGATTTCACATGGCGCCTTTACAAATGTGTCTCTCACAAGGTATGTTAACGCTTCTGCAGATGTAATTGAGTGAGTGGATGTTTGTGATGTTATTACAGTCTGTATTGCTATTGTTTTGTGTGTGGGAGATGTAGGTGGTTGTACATAGCATATATAAGTTTGTGGGGACTGCATTTCTACATATTCCATATATGTGTGTGGGCTCCTTCCCTAATTGAAGACCTGTCAGTTAGTAGACTGAAACTATGGTTGTTACGGGCTTATACATTGGGCCGTTGTTAAGTGGTTTCTATATAGTATGCAGGTGAGGTTGATACTTTCATACCTCTGGAAATACAGCGATATGTAAAGGAATGTTACTAAATGACAGCTGTCCCATGTATTTCTGTCACAGATATTTGCACTCATTGCAGTTGTGTTGGTGACTGAACCTCTTTGGCATGGGTTGCCACCTTTTCAAATGGCCATAGTGGGACATTTGCAGGACACACATCGGTGTTTACAGGCTGACACATACCCATGGTCAGTACACAGGATAGCACATACTTTTATCCTGAATACATACTTATTCTTGTAGCACTTTAGCTACTTATTATGCTTCATGTAACATTTACGTTTTTTAGATACAGGCATAACTATTTAATGCAACTATTACATAATATATGGGACATAATTACATAATTACCAAAATACAAAAGTGACCACCCCTTTCAGTCCATCTTGTTGTTTTAAAAATAGTAACTCTCCACTAAACCTTAACTTTTTAAACAGGTAAAACTCAAGTTACCTACTTTCACATCTAACTTCTCTAGTGCACACTGCAGAGTGCATTCTTTTCAATCTTACCTTTAAGCATCCCTGTGACTAGCACTTTCTCTAATACCTGCTGGAAAGCACTAGGAAGCCTTAAACTCATACAAACACTGAACTCTCCTTGTTAACAAGGAGAAATTAATAGTAGGCACTAAACAGCCTATAATTGCAAAGTACCTTGCTAAGGAAACAGCTCCTATACTTTACAAAGAAAAAAAAAAGCCCCAAACCAGGCATGTCCAAGGGTCAGCTTCCGGTGATTTCTCCTGTCCACCTGGTGAATCTGGGCATACTGGGGCAATGCAGCAATTGCCTCATGTACACAGACAACCCTCTCCTCCTACCACCCAACACTACAACCTGTGAGAGATGCACTTACATAGCCAAAATGGAAGCAAAGCTCTCTCCACCCAAGATTGTGTTAAACAGTCAAGAGGAGAAGGTTAACACCCACACTACACCTCAAGCAACACATAGCCCTTCTAAACCCGCACCACCAACACCCACATATAGCAACACTAAATCCACATATGCAGAGGCCCTTAACTGTAACCTGCCCAAGCAACAAAGACCTCTGAAGCTGAAATGCAAACAAACACCAATCACAACCAATGTGTCACATAGTTCACAACACCAGTGTGCCACCCAGCAACAGCCCCTAAGGCAAGACAATGTACCTAACACTTTAGTCATAGGTGACTCTATAGTCCGGCACACTGATGTCCCTCTCACCAGGTTGAATAAGGAGAAAATTACAGTCAGCTGTCTGTCGGGTGCCAGGATCCGCCACATAGCATGCACTCAAGTCACTCCACAACAAGTACAAATATGACTCTGTCATTGTCCATGTTGGAGTGAATGACTTGAGACGTACCTCCCTGGACTACATGAAAAGAGACATGGAAGAGCTCTCGGATCATGTGGCCCAGGCAGGTATGACACTAGCCCTGAGTAGCATCCTGCCTTCGCCCAGAATGATACCACAATATAAGGATAAAATGATTGACTTCAACAATTGGCTAAGCTTATGGTGTCATTCAAAGGGGATCCAGTATCTGTCTGCCTGGGATGACATGATTGACAGACCACGATGCTTTGCCAGAGATGGTCTGCACCTGTTGCCTCTGGGATTCAGGTTACTGGCTAAGGCTCTTGCCACCCCTATAGTGCCTTTTTTAGGCAAACTTCAAAGGACAAAACCACCACCATAACAGGTACAAGCATGCAAAATCTGAAGGTAATGCTACTCAATGCTAGAAGTCTAAACCTCAAAATGCACTCTCTCGAGGCACTCCTAAAAATGGAGAACATCGATATCTGTGCAGTAACTGAGACCTGGTTCAAGGCTCCAGAGAGCACCCCTGCAATACCAGGCTACAACTCTTACCACACTTTTCGGCCACCAAACCAGGACCGAAACACTAAAGGTGGAGGAGTGTCAATATTCACCAAGGATATTCACACCACCAGGCTAGTTGGCCAACACAATGTGTCTGAAATTCTCCAAGTGCAACTAACACTAGGTAAGACTGCAATCCAAATTGTAGCTTTCTACAGATCCCCCACCATACCCCAAGATTCTCACTACACCTTTCTAAACATACTGGAAAATATTAAGATAGAACCAAACACCCTAATACTGGGTGATTTTAACTACCCTGCCATTAACTGGGAAAACTACTCATGTCCCAACACCTTTGCAACGGTTCTTGGAATTCATAAATTCCAACGCCCTGGATCAACTAATCCATAGTCCCACCAGGGGCTCCAATATCCTAGACCTGGTCATTACCAACATGGGAAATCAATGCTCCATACCTATGGTCACCCCTCGTTAGTCAGGTCTGACCATAAGCTAATCACCCTTAACATCCACATCCCACCCCACCCCCAGTAAAGAAACCACCATAAAAACTTCTCCAAAGCCAACTTCATGCTACTCAAGTCAGAAGTGACAAACTTCATGACACCCATGCAGACGGGAACTGAAAGTTCAACTGCTGAATCCTACACTATGGCACTGTATGAGCACATCCACTCATGCATGAATCGTGCCATCCCAAATAGAACCAAAATGCTCTCATCCAAAAAAGGAAGCCAATCTGGTGGTCCCCTGCCATAAACAAACTTTACAACAAAAGGAAGAAACTTTTGCAGAAAAGAGGAAAATCCCAGGATGCAAAAAACTCCCTTACTAGCCTCAGTAAGAAACTGAGATGCCTCATAAAATCCTCCAAAGCTAGTTATGAAAATAAAATTGCCAAAGATTCCAAAGACAACCACAAAGCATTCTATAATTATGTCAAGAATCTAAATGGCAATGCTCAGATCTGCTCTGAGCTAAAACAGAATGGCATTAAATATACTGATCCGAAGGATATTGCCAATATCCTGGCAGATCGATTCAGTGCCAACTTCACCCCACTCTCACCCCCTAAATGGCCCATCTCAATACCAGAAAATTGCCAAATTCCAGTAATAATGGCCACACAGGTACAAAACGCACTCTCTAAAGCCAAGAATACAGCATCCATGGGACCAGATGACATCCCGGGCTGTGTACTACATGAACTACAATAGGAACTGGCAACTCACCTAAGTGTCATGTTTAATCATAGCCTCACCTCAGGTTTCGTGCCCACTGAGTGGCGCAGAGCTACAGTTATCCCAATCCACAAGGGGGGATCCACCTTGGATCCCGGAAACTACTGTCCCATCAGTCTGACAAGCCTTATCTGCAAGGCCATGGAGCGTATTATCATGGAACTTATAAACAAAGACATTGGCAACCTTCAAACACTGGACCCCACCCAGTTTGGGTTTGTGAAGGGCCGATCTTGTCTCCTGAACCTGATTGACTTCTTTGAATCAGTCTCCAGAGCCATGGACAAGGGTAAGGTGGTCCACACAGCCTATCTAGACCTTGCCAATGCCTTTGACACCATCCCCCACTCTGGAATCATAGATAAACTTACTAAGTTGGGCATAAATCTCTATGTCACTCAATGGGTTGCTAAATGGCTTACTGATAGAACCCATACTGTAAAAGTAGCCGACTCCAAATCCAGCTCAAGACAAGTGACAAGTGGAGTACCTCAGGGTTCAGTCCTGGGGCCGCTCTTGTTTGGCATCTACTTCTCTGAAGTACAGGTCAACACTAAGGGACTCTGGCTAACAAAGTTTGCAGATGACTGCAAACTGGGAGCCATTATTGAATCCCCAAATGATGTGGATACTCTACAAAAGGGCCTTACAGAAACAGATGCTTGGTGCCAGAGCCATGGGCTCAAGCTCAATGCCAAGAAATGTATTGTTATCTCCTTTGGGAAAAAACATGTATCCATGAATTACCATATAGGTGGCAGTACACTAAACACAGAAAGTGTGATAAGAGACTTAGGGACACAGGTGGACAGTGGTCTCACCTTCGATAACCACATCCCCACAACAGTCAGGAAATCCTTCTATGTAGCACACCTCATCACGAAGGGCTTTTCATCCAGAAAAAAGGAGGTCATTGTCCCACTGTACTCATCCCTCATTAGACCCATTATAGAATACAACGCCCCATTTGGTATGTACCTCTCAAGACATCTGCAACAACTGGAAAGGCCTCAGAAATACCTCACTAAAAGAATCATAGGCCTAAAGCAGATGCCCACGCTGACCGCCTTAAAAACTCCAGCTATACTCTGTCATATCGTCTACTCAGAGGCGATCTCTGCTTAACATACAAGGCCATGTCAAACCCAGAGCTGTTGGACATGCTACACTTAAAGAAATCCCAATCCCTCAGAGCTACACGCTCCAGGGATCTAAACCTTGTCATCACAATAAACAAAACATGTTGGAGGGATAGGTTCCTGACCCAGAGACTCCCCAGACTCTGGAATAGATTGCCCATACATGTCAAGCAGAGTGCCTCTTTGGACCTCTTCAAGAGGAACCTTGACGATTGGATGGGAGAAAGGAAATTCACCCCAGGGATCACGTCAGTTGCCCTGCTGGACAGGGGTCCAGGAAAGTAAATAATGTGGGAAGAAATAGCCAGGGAATTGTTATGGCTAGGCTTGTATAGGCCCTAGGGCTGATAGCCTAGTACCAACCTATGAACCTATGAACCTATGAATCCTACAATCTCGGACATTTGCCCTGTTTAATATTTTTTGTCAGGACACAACTGCCCAGGGTGGGGCTGTCCCTCTTAAAGTGGGACAGGTGGTAACCGTATGCCTACAGCCAGCTATAACCACACCTACTGTAATGATCTACCTCTGAGTTAGCACTAACAGACACACGATGCAAGCACACACACACACATTACAGTCCCATGGAAATGGACATGGCACCCTCAACACAGACATACACAGACTACGGCAATCACAAACACAGTTGAACACAGTACCTATGTGGACTGCAACACCGGCAGTGATAACTAAATGTCCCTTAATATCATGATAATATTACTTGCAGTTCTAGTGTTCCGGTACTGTGTTCTTTCTGTCTTTCAGCCTCGTGATTACGCATGCCGGTATGTGACACATTCCATAGTTGGCAGTATCCGATTTATTTGTACCTCCATGGTTGTGTACATGTCGTGGACCTATCTACATATTTGCAGATATAGGTGAATCCATATATATCAACATATATCTCTCTATCACCCTTTCTATCTCTATTATGTATATATATATATATATATATATATATATATAAAACAGAGAGAGTGACAGGCAGAATACACCTTTCATTGTGTACATGTTGGTGTATAATGTTACCTAGACTCCGCACATTTGTGTTTGAACCTGTCACATTACACACCTGCCATTGGTACATCTTGGGTAGCTTAGTGTGAGGTGATTGTGTACATGATTGCGTGTTTTACTCCCGGCAGTGGTCATTTTACCCTTCAGAGTAGGCACTATTAGTACAGGGGTGAATAATGCTCGTTCCACCTGTTCTGGACATCACTGACCGTGATCTGCGCGATATTCAGAGAAGCTTAGCCCTGTTTCGCGCATATCCATATAGTCATATTTAAACGATGCTTACCAGCACTGGGCAACGCATATTCCTGCTAACATGTGCTAAACATGATCTGATGACCTGCATCCAACATGCATTATTCGTGCCTTCGGGATTACATTACATCCCTTGCAGGATGTGGGACCGGGAACATGCACGAGAGTCACTGCATTTACCACTTGGGCATCTGGGATTTGTACACGTGTTATGGCATTTTGTATGTGGACTGTACTACGGCTGTTACTCCATACTGCAATCAAATGGGTAACTCATTTAGTTTACATATGGATGAGACCTATTAATTGTATGTCCAAGTGATGTTTAATGGATGTGCTCCAGCATTGGGTATGTATGTCACAGTGAGCCACACACTATAATGTGCTACACCTTCACACAACCGTAGGTGGAGCATGCTGGAGTGACAGATACCTGTCATGGGTACACCCCATGCTTTGCCACTACATTCATGATTACATTATATAGAGCCCCTCATTAATGCACCAGGGAATCCATGCAGAGTGTGTGGGGAACAGTGATTAAACACATGTATCCCGCAATTGGCTCTGCTCCACTGAGCGACAGTTGGTTACTCGATGTGGTGGCGACAGCAGACACTGTTTGTTTTGATTGATGAATGGCCTCTGACAATCGGGCGTGTACCTACCGATGTACCTAGGAACCTATACACACAGTACCAACATATGCTGATAGATGCATGTACTGTTCAGGTGTTGAAATTCCTTGTTCCAATAGCTGTTGTGTGTACAATGGTTGAGGGCTGCCTATGTAGGATTCACACAGTAAGCCACCTATACATTACAATTTACAGGTGGTCATGTATGTGTGCCATCCATTTTACTGTGTGTGCAGGTGGAGATGTGTGTCAGTCCGTAGGTGCCTACACTGTCAGAGTATGTGCTATACATTCCCTCTTTGCCAAGGCATAGGCATATTGGGCATGCCTCTGTCTGCCTACTGGGGCTGGCACAGGGTGTTTATTGTCTGAATCCCTCTGTGCCTGTGATGGCCTTGGCAATTGCGGTGGGCTGTGAGGGCCTTCACCACTTTGTCCCTGCTGCAGCTGTTTCCGCAGGATCATATTATGTAGCATGGCACATACTATGAGGATGTGGGCACACGTGCCTGGAGAGTACTGCAAGGTTCCACCAGATATGTCCAAGCAACAGAACCATGATTTCAGCATCCCAAACACACGCTCTATGATGATTTTGGTTTGTGCGTGTGCCTCATTATGGCGTTCTTGCATGGGTGTGTGTGCATTTCTGATGGGAGTCATCATCCATGGTTCCAGTGCATAGCCAGCATTCCCCACAAGGTGGCCATGTGGGATGTCCCCCCTGACAAATACCTGATATAGCTGTGAGGCATGCCAGATGTGGGAGTCATGGTAGCTTCCAGGGCTGCCAGCACACACATCCATTATAATGCCCTGGGCATTGCACACGACCTGGCAGTTGATGGAGTGGTATCCCGTGTGGTTTATGTAGCACCTACCATGCTCACTGGGTGGTGACTTGATATGTATGTGTGTGCAGTCTATTGCACCCAGTACCTCCAGGTAGTGTGCCACATGGTGGAAGAGACGCATATTTCTGGCCAACTCCTCCTGAGTTCGGGGGAAGTATATGTGCTCATTGGTATGTGGTAACATGGCATCCAGGAAATGGTGTAGTACCCTGGATGCTGATGCCTGTGAGATCCCCATTATATCTCCAGTTGGCCTTTGAAAGGTACCTGTGGCTAGTATTCGCAAGCTTACACATACTTTCGTGTCCACTGGGATGGGTTCCCCTCTGTTGTTTCTGGATCTCAGGCATAGCCGGCACAGCTCAACTATTTGCTGTAAGATGTCCATGTCCACCCTGTAATGCTCTACTATCTCCAGATCATGTAGTCCCTGGTAGGTTACCCTTGGTATGAACACTCTTCTCCTCCTCCGGGGCCTGCGGTGGTTGTCAGCATCATCCTCCACAACACCGTCAGTCTCTAACACATGGTGATGAATCACATCTATGGCAGCTCCCAACATGTACATTGTAAAGGTTCCCCATATGTTTACACCTATGGTGCAGTGTTTGGGAATACACAGGTGTGTTTGGGGTGCTTTCACACTTTATACTATTGTGCTGTGAACACCGATGATGTCATAGGGTGTGTATGTACGATCGTAGCTACAGGGTATCTTATGTGTTTTACGACAGGAACTACTATTGTGGTGCCTTTGGTGTTGAATTACATTTGGCTGCCGTGGATTACCTCTTGCCCTTCCCTTTACATTTCTTCACGTTTCACCTCCCATTTTCTGGCATGCATCCAGCAGCCTGCTTTCATTTGTACATTCCTAAACCTGGCTTATCTTGCGTAATGTGTTCTATGGCCAGTCTACTGCAGGTTTGCTTTGCTCTGCTATGAAAGTTCTCTTTTCTTTGCAATCCGACACCTCCCCTATCCTGTTTTGCAGGTTTCTGCGAGCAAACTTGGCAGCTGCCGTTGATTGCCCGCTGTGAGTTAATAGGTGCTAATTGCTCAATTGTACTCCAATTACCCTACTGCGGCATTTTCTTATTTTCTTCCCCTGACCTTCCTGTTTGAGCTATGGTGCGCGGCACATGCATCCGCTTACTAGGTTTTGGGAACGTTTTCCTCCCTGTACACATGCGCTTTCGAGCACCATATGTGCTCTCAACTAAATGATGCTATACCTACCTCCCCACCCCTGGCCTGTAGCTTTGCTTAGCAATGGCCAGGTCGGATTTGCATTGCTCCAATGTGCTTACAGCTACGGTGGCACACCCCACTGCTGATGTCATGTATACCTCTAAGCCACTCCAAGGTGTTGTAGTGCTGCACCGTATGGTACATCCTTAGTCCAGCGAGACATTTGCGATTCACTATTACCTGCCTCATTTGCATGGCATTGACTACTAATTCCTAGTTACCGCGCTGAACACTGTCACAGACCCTTAGCAACCCTTGCAGCTTGGTTGTGGTGTACCATGCATACCATTGAGTATTATGGAGAAATCATGATTTGTATTACATTGCGATTTTATGACATTTGTATATATTTTCTTTGTGTTCCCGTTTGTGCCCACATGCCCTGCAGTTGTACTTTCCGTTACTGTGGACATGACATTAAATGTTGTTTTTTAGGTGTTGTGCATCTTTTCTTATGCCATTGGCTGTATATTTAGCCATTGGCATATGTTAACTTTGTAATACATGAGTCTGGTCTGCTTTCATAGCTCCGATGTTCTGTTTGGAAAAATGTAAACCGTGTTTTTTGGTTTATATTTCTGCGGGCTTACACTATGCCTGCACCACTTCATGAATCGCTATGTACCTTCATTTGCATTGTGCGGCACTGCGCATGGGGTGATTAGCATACCTAAGCTGAGGTCTGCGTAGATCTGGCGTACGCCGGTAGTGCATGTGGAATTGGATCGTACCTGAATCGCTCGGCGGCCATGTTTGGCATTATACCACCTGCGCTACGCCTGCGCCTGGTGCAAGCTTCATGAATCCCGGGGAGAGTCTATTTTTATTGTAAAATATGACACTTTAATTCAATGGATTCTTAACACTGAATGTAGCTGGAGGAATCTGATTTACTTATTTATTATTTACTTGGATAATTATTTTATTCATATATATATATATATATATATATATATATATATATATATATATAGTTGCTTATGTTTGTAAGTTTATACTCCTTGAAGGCTATACATTCAAGTATGCATGTATGTTCTTCTTTCAATTGTTTTAAACTTGGAACAGCAACCGTTTGGTGTTTTTTTTTTAATGTTCCAATAGAGGACTAGTTAAGGTCCACCATGAATAGGAAATTTGGATGGATAGTGAGTGTCTCAAGAAGGTCTAGGTATGAGTTGTGTGACTCTTGGGGCATAGATTGTGACCTATAGTTAGCTAGGATATGGTAAGGGACTTAACTTTGGTGACTTGCATGCAGATAAACTTCAGGGCATCATTCTGTTTAACTAACCTGGCAGTATATTTCTTGTGGATGTAGATCTAGACACCTCCAGCTTTATACCCTGTCTGTGCTACTACTTGATAAATGAATGGAAGGCATTGTAGCCTTGCACTACCAGAGTATGTTCTGCATTTTTAAATCAAGTTTCGATATTGGCACAGATGCCTGTATTCTCAAAAATGAGGACATCTTGTAGGGAGTGGGGTTTCTTCTTGAGGCTCCTAGCATTGAGCAGTAGCACCTTAAGGATGCTTAGAGCAGGCTTGTCATTTTGGCATTGCCAAAAAAGGCTCTAAGGGGGTTGATAGAGTTTTAGCTGATATCTGAAAGCTCAAGGGGACCAGTTCAGGCCATTATCTGCAAAGCAATATGGTGTGCTAACCATGTCCTCCCATGCTGACAGAATTTGAATAACACCAGAAACTAAGCCAACTGTTGAAATTAATACTTTTTTGTTCATACTGTGGCATCATCCTTGGTGAAGGTAGAATGCTGCTCAATGCAAGCATATATCTGTCTATGACAAATATTTGGTGAGATCAATAATGTCTCATTTCATATAGTCTACTAAGGTACATCTGAAGTAATTTACACCAACATAGACTATGAGTAGAATCATATTTGTACCTGTGATGAAGTGATTTGAGTGTGTGCGTAATATTGTGGATCTTGGATCCAGATAATTGGCTGACTGTTATCTTTTCCTTGTCTAACCTGGTGATTGGAGCATCTGTGTGTCATACAGTGGGATTCCTATAAAAAGAGTCCTAGGTAAAGTGTTTGTTTGCCTTATGGGCTTTGATCTTGGGGACTATTGGGTATCAGCTTATACAGGATGTTTGTTGTTGCTTTTGGTGTGAGCTTTAGAGATTACTGAGAATAGGCATTTCCATTTGTTGGCTTAAGAGGACTCTGAGGTTTGGGAAGGTTTCTTTTAAGTGGCACAGTATAAGATAATCTATGAATGTGATGAACAGTATGTGTGGAGGATGTTGTATATGTGTGTTCATGACAGGTTCCCCATATCTACAAAGCTGGCCACAGAGACATTTTTGAATTGCATGTCCCTGTTGTCCAGTCCTGTATTAGGGTGATATATTATGGTTTAAGGACAAGGTTTTACTGAAGTCTCCTGGGATGGTTTCTAGGGTTAAGGACAGATCTTAGTTAAGGCTAGTATATTGTATTAGTGCTGTTCCACTCAAAAACTAGCTGTTGTAAGCTTAACTCTGTGCAATCCTTCATTATGCTGCAGATTACTGTCCTAATATAGTTTTATAGTAAAATGTTACTGTCTAAGTATTTGTTTCTGTACAGGGAACTGCCAACCACTGCTACACGGTGAGCTGCTCTGCACAAATGCATCTCATATATAGCAGGCAGAAAACAGCTGGGAATTGACTCCTGTGCCCCCTGGCCAATATACAACTACAATTTGAGCTCTTTTTGAGTGCTTCCCAACTCAGAGAGACCACACAAATACCTTCTGCTACAAGATGGATGATCCTGGACTTCTTAATGTAAAAGCACAGCACAAGGTACCCTCACGTGCTATTTAACAAAAAACTAAGTCCCTGGTTTATAGTTTTCTTATGTTTTTACCAACTCAGATTATCAAGACCAATACCTTCTGCCACTAGATGGACTATCCTAGTCCTGTTAATGTAAAAACACAAGAAGATTACCTAAGAGTGTAATGTTACCACAAAACAACTTACATCAACTACTAAGACAAGGTGATTTTAAGCACTGGGGACCTTTTAAATTATTTAAAGTGCAAAATCAACAAATAAAGCAAAGATAAAGTAGTGACACTCTAATACTGTTAATTCAAGTACAATATAATAAAATAAAAATGAACCTGATTACTGTTTTAATGTGAATGCATGGGGGTTGCGCACTTGTCCTAATAATGAACAATGCATATAGATCTGATAAAATGTTTTATATGACACACAGTTTTGATTTTTTTTTATTTCTGCTACTGGTGCATTTTTAGGAATTTCCTGTCACTGTTTTGATGTCACCAAGCATTCATCACTACAGTGTGCTTGTGATCAAATATTTTAAATCCCCCATTCCCAAAAGCCAAAAACGTCTTTACACATTGTTCTCATAAAAATGTGCTCTCATACCCTGCAGTATAAAACTATGCACAAATAAATCAGAATACTGGAAATAAAATGAACTAGAAATATAATTAAATAAAACTTCAGCTAGAGTTTTGCTGGCACTCCAAAAGGATTACTATGAACGGGAATCTATAATGCCAGTAGCTTCCCTCTCATGGTATCCCTTTCTGATACATAGAATGCCCTACTTTGAAGTTTCTTAGGCAGTGGGCCTCAGCACAGAGGAGAGTCTTACTGGCAGAGCTACATGCAAATGTGGCAATCTGTTGGAGCAGTTAATGCTGATTAGCCATGTGCTTTTTGTCAGAAATGCTAGTTGCTACTGGATTACACTGCAAAAATCTTAACAATTTCACTGTTGGAGGAACATTGAATGACATGAAAAGATGGTGATCATATATTTATTCCTAAAGGAAGCAGCTGCAGTACAGGTAACTTCAGTGATAATGTGGGGGAACCTAGTGTGTTAGTGTATGTAGGTGTGTGGACATGTATGCCCACATCTGTAGTGGCATGGAAAAGCTGCAGGAATGCATGTATGTGTGTGCGTGTTTGTGTCTTTGAGTGGTTGTACTGGGGAAGGCTGGTAGAAAATTGAGAGTCTGGTTGTGAAAATCTTTGGGTGTGATAGACCATGCATACAGGTGAATGGATGAGTGTGCTTGTGAGTACCGTTAACATTTATTTCACATAATTGAAAGTGTATTAATTAGGCTTTCCAAATAACACACATTATAGCAGTGACTGGCTCTATGGAAAAAAATAATAAAAAATTGTATATTTGCCTAGAGAAATTTGATGTGAGGTTTCAATCTGGCTTCAATGGAGTGTTTTTTTTTTATTTAGGTTTTCTTTAGGTCTGTGCAGGAAACCAACAGGAATGTTGCCTGGTCTCATGGAACTTGTGTTTTACATTTTACTTGATGTCTGTAGCTATTTTCAAACAATGTCTCCCCTTGTCTTTATCACATTCTGCCACACTTATTTCCTTATTGTGAAGTTTGACAAGATTTATAGATTCATAGGTTCATAGGTAGGTACTAGGCTATTGGCCCTAGGGCTTATATAAGCCCAGCCAAACGGTACCCTGGCTTTTGCCATCCAAGAAAATTATTTTCCTGCGCCCCTGTCAAGCAGAGCCACAGAAGTGATCCCCAGGGTGAATTTCCTATCTCCCATCCAATCATCAGGATTCTTCTTGAAGAGTGCTAATGAGGAGCTTTGTTTGATATAGATAGGTAGTTTGTTCCAGAGTATGGGAAGTCTCTGGGACAGGAATCTATCCCTCCAGCATGTTCTGTTTATTGTGGTGACAAGGTTTAGGTGCCTAGAGTGTATAGCTTGGAGGGATTGGGATTTCTTTAAGTGGAGCATGTCCAACAGCTTTGGGTTTGACATAGCTTTGTATGTTAGGCAGAGATCGCCTCTGAGTAGGTGATATGCGACAGTGTAAAGCTGGAGTTTTTTGAGACGGTCTGCGTAGGGCATCTGTTTGAGGCCAGTAATCCTCTTTGTGAGGTATTTCTGTGGCCTTTCCAGTTGTTGTAGATGTCTTGTGAGGTACATACCAAAAGGGGTGTTGTACTCTATAATGGGTCTATTGAGTGATGAGTAGAGGGGAACAATGACCTCTTTTTTTCCTGGATGAGAAACCTTTTGTGATGAGGTGTGCCACATATAAGGACTTCCTAACTACTGTGGAGATGTGATTATCAAAGGAGAGACTACTGTCCACCTCTGTCCCAACGTGTCATCACACTTTCGGTGTTAAGTAGACCACCGCCTATGTGGTAGTTCATGGGTACAGAGTTTTTACCAAAAGGGATGACAATGCACTTTTTGGCATTGAGCTTGAGGCCATGGCTTTGACACCAGGCATCTGTCTCAGTGAGGCCCTTTTGTAGGATGTCCACATCATTAGGAGTTTTGATTATGGCTCCTAGTTTGCAGTCATCTGCAAACTTTGTTAGCCAAAGACCTTCTGTGTTAGCCTATACATCAGAGAAGTAGATACCAAACAGGAGAGGACCTAGGACTGAACCCTGTGTTACTCCACTTGTCACTGGTCTGAGGTTGGATTTAGAGTCTGCTACTTTCACAGTGTGGGTTCTGTCAGTGAGCCTGTTGGCAGCCCATCTTGTGACATAAGGATTTATACCTAGTTTGGTGAGTTTATCTATAATTCCAGAGTGGGGGATGATGTCGAAAGCCTTGGTGAGATCTAGATAGGCTGTGTGAACCACCTTACCCTCATCTACAGCTTTGGTGTTTCAAAGAAGTCTATCAGGTTTAGGAGACATGATCTGCCTTTTACAAACCCAAACTGGGTAGGGTCCAGAGTTTGGAGATTGCCAATGTCATTGTTTATAAGTTCCATGATGATACATTCCATAATCTTGCAGACCAGGCTCATCAGGCTAATGGGGCAGTAGCTCCCAGGGACCGTGGTGGCTCTCCCTTTGTGGAGTGGGGTAACCGTTGCTGTGTGCCATTCAGTGGGCACAAAGCCAGAGTTAAGGCTATGATTGAATATGGTACTTAGGTGGGGTGCCAGTTCATTCTGTAGTTCATGTAGAATGCAGCCTGGGATGTTGTCAGGTCCCATGGATGCTGTGTTCTTGGCTTTGGAGCGTGTGTTTTTTACCTGTGCAGCCATGATTACAGGAACTTTGCATTCTTCTGGTATAGAGATGGGCCCTTTAGGGGATGAGAGAGGGGTAAAGTTAGCACTGAACCTATCTGCGAGGATGTTGGCAATATCAGTTGGGTCTGTATATTTAGTGCCATCTTGCTGTAACTCAGAGCAGATCTGAGTGTTGCCATTGAGATTCTTGACATAGCTATAGAATGCTTTGTGGTTGTCTTTAGAATCAGTGGTGATTTTGTTTTTGTAACTAGCTTTGGAGGATTTTATGAGGGATCTCAGCTTCATACTGAGGCTGACCACGGAGTTCCTCCAATCATGGGATTTTACTCTTTTTTGCAACAGTTTCTTTCTTCTGTTGTAGAGTTTGTTTATGGCAGAGAACCACCAGATTGGCTGCCTTTTTTTGGAGGATAGCATCTTGGTTCTGTTAGGGATTGCACGATCCATGCACTCGTGTAAGTGCGTATAAAGTGTAATTGTATAGGAGTCAGCAGTCATGCCTCTATTGTCCGTTAGCATGGGTGTCATGAAGTTTGCCACTTCTGTCTTAAGAAGCATGAAGTTGGCTTTGGAGAAATTTTTTACGGTGGTTTACCTAATGGGGGGTGGGATGTGGATGTGTAGGGTGATTTGCTTTTGGTCGGATCTGATCAATGAGGAATTGACCTCTGGTGTGGAACACTGGTTGCCCATGTTGGTAAAGACCAGGTCTAAAATATTGCTGCCCCTGGTGGGGGTGTGGATAAGTTGATCCAAGGCATTGGAATTTATGAATTCCAGAAATCATTGAGCACAAGAGTTGGTACATTATATTTAATTGTTATGTGCTATATCCTATTTTTGGCTGATCACTTCATTGTTAGGTCTCCACCCATATAGGCAATGCTCTAAATTTGAGAAATGAATAGGGTCATAGGTTCATAGTTTGGTACTAGGCTATCGGCTCTAGGACCTATACAAGCCTAGCCATAACAATTCCCTGGCTATTTCTTCCCACAGTATTTACTTCACTGGACACCTGTCTAGCAGGGTGACTGACATGATCCCGGGGTGAATTTCCTATCTCTTATCCAGTCATCAAGGTTACTTTTAAAGAGGGCCAAAGAGGCGCTCTGCTTGACATGTATGGGCAGTCTATTCCAGAGTCTGGGAGTCTCTGGGTCAGGAACTTATCTCTGCACCATGTTTTGTTCATTATGATGACAGGGTTTAGATCCCTGGAGCGTGTGTCTCTGAGGGATTGGGATTTCTTTAAATGTAGCATGTCCAACAGCTCTGGGTTTAACATGGCCTTGTATGTTAAGCAGAGATCGCCTCTGAGTAGACAATATGCAACAGAGTATAGGTGGAGTTGTTTTAGATGGTCAGCGTAGGGCATCTGCTTTATGCCTGTGTTTTTTCAGTGAGGAATTTCTGCGGCCTTTCCAGTTGTTGCAGATGTCTTGAGAAGTACATACCAAATGGGGCATTGTATTCTATAATGGGTCTAATGAGGGATGAGTACAGTGGGACAATGACCTCCTTTTTTCTGGATGAAAAGTCCTTAGTGATGAGGTGTGCCACATAGAAGGATTTCCTAACTGTTGTGGTGATGTGGTTATCAAAGGTGAGGCCACTGTCCACCTGTGTCCCTAAGTCTCTTATCACACTTTCAGTGTTTAGTGTACTGCCACCTATGTGGTAATTCATGAGTACTTGTTTTTTCCCAACAGGGATAACTATACTTTTCTTGGCATTGAGCTTGAGCCCATGGCTCTGGCACCAACCATCTGTTTCTGTAAGGCCCTTTTGTAGAATATCCACATCATTTGGGGATTCAATAATGGCTCCCAGCTTGCAGTCATCTGCAAACTTTGTTAGCCAGAGTCCCTTAGTGTTGGCCTGTACTTCAGAGAAGTAGATGCCAAACAAGAGCGGTCCCAGGACTGAACCCTGAGGTACTCCACTTGTCACTTGTCTGGAGTTGGATTTGGAGTCGGCTACGTTTACAGTGTGGGTTCTGTCAGTAAGCCAGTTGGCAACCCATCGAGTGACTTAGGGATTAATGCCCAGCTTAGTAAGTTTATCTATGATTCCAGAGTGGGGGATAGTGTCAAAAGCCTTAGCGAGGTCCAGATAGGCTGTGTGGGCCACCTTACCCTTGTCCACTCTCTGGAGACTGATTCGAAGAACTCAGTCAGGTTCAGGAGACAAGATCAGCCCTTCACAAACTCAAACTGCATGGCGTCCAGTGTTAGAAGGTTGCCAATGTCTTTGTTTATAAGTTCCATGATAATATATTCCATGGCCTTGCAGATCAGGCTCATCAGACTGATTGGGAGGTAATTCTCAGGATCCAAGGTGGATTCCCCCTTGTGGAGTGGGATAACTGTAGCTGTGCGTCACTCAGTGGGCACAAAGCCTGAGGTGAGGCTATGATTAAACATTATACTAGGTGAGGTGCCAGTTCATTTTGTAGTTCATGTATTACACAGCCTGGGATGTTGCCTGGTCCCATGGATGTTGTATTCTTAGCTTTGGAGAGTGCGTTTTTTACCTGTGTGGCCGTTAACGGAATTTGGCAATCTTTCGGTATTGAGATGGGTGCAGCATCTGTAGGGATATCTAGGAAGAACAAGATGACCTTACTCTTTTCTCTGTGCAGGAAGTGATTCAGATAGCTGTTGATGAGTATCACCCTTCATTGCATTTCCTTAATAAGGCTGGAGAAACCACTTTCATTTTTAGCCCTGGTAGAGGATCATTGCTGGCTGCAATGGATGGCATGCATGGGATCATGCATATTCTTAGTCAATAATTTA
Source organism: Protopterus annectens (assembly GCF_019279795.1). Taxonomy (NCBI): domain Eukaryota; kingdom Metazoa; phylum Chordata; order Ceratodontiformes; family Protopteridae; genus Protopterus; species Protopterus annectens. Next base: position 1,960,630,081 of record NC_056735.1, read on the forward strand.
AGTGGACTATCCCCTAATATAGCCTCAGTGATGTATATCTCTGTGGAAGCAAAGACTATGATGAGACTATGAAATGATAGACAAATATGTTGTAAAGCTGTTTCTCTGTGATTGCATAAACAATACAGATCAAGGGAATGGAGTTATAGGAAAACAGCTTGATTACAGAAATATTTAAACAGAGAATAGATGATAAATGGTGCCTTACTGGTATAACTAGTTTGTCTGTGTTCCTTGTCATCTACAAAAGTTTGTAATTTTGCATAACAAGCTACATTTTCCATTTTTTCCTCAGCTCAGTGGAAGAAAGGCCTCATGTCTACCCACACATTTCTGAGTACAGTCTCACTTTTCCTTATCTAAAATCCTGTTCTAATCATGTGCTATCTTTAATGCATTGAGCCTTCCAAATTGTATTTTCTCATTCCTAAACATGCTATATTCCATTCTCAGATCTAGAGCATCATGTCTGTGCTATAACAGACAGCACGCTTGCCTTTAGTGCAGAAGGCTGTGGATTCTATTCCTACACCAGATAGATCAATTACTGACACTGAAATGCAGCATAAGGGCGATGCTATACTCCTGAGTGTGCTATCCTTTGTAGAGACATTAAACTGAGGCCCAATCTGCTTGGGTTAATGGTAGTTCAGATGGATGTAAAAGATCCCTAGACACCTATCAAAAAATAGAAGGGGTCCTTTTAATTATAGTTAATTACATTTACATTCTTTCTTATTTACATTAATTATACATATTTATGCACTATATACAATATTTACAAACCATACATCAGAGTTCCTTCTGTATTTCCTTTATCATATACATACAACACTTAGTTATTTCTTTTTTGAGCCCCCCACTCCAATTTCCACAACCCAGACCTTATCCTTTTCAATATTGTGGCCAAATCCCATTTTTCATTAAAAATTTTCATTAAGTATGATGATGATTTTGTGTTATCTTAGAGTAATACCTTGCACTTTTATAGAGTTTAATGGTAGAGCTTCACTGCTGAAAAAATTAAAATATTTGCAGAACTGTTTTTTTATTATGTGTCTTCCACTATTTTATTTTCATACATATTTTTCATATTTAATTAGATATGTTAGCATTTATTTAATTTTCTTTTAGTAAATTTAATAGGATACTTCTTATAAAGTAACCATGGTATTTTATTTTTCTTATATAGGTATTAAAGACTTGAAGTCTACCAGTAATGAGATTTTTGCTCGTATTTATTGTTTATATGTTGTAGTCATCTCTACACCATTACCTTTCTTAAATGTAGCCAAAATCATTTCAATGTATCTAGCTATTTTAAGCAATATAGTTTATAAATGTTATGAGATGTTTATAGTCTATAAGGCCCTATTTGAATCTCTGTGGGACCAATGTATAGTTAAATATTACTTTAAATCAAATTCAGCTGTAACATGGTCAGAAGATTCTAATGGATCCATAACATCTATGTTAACTATCGTGTACATTCAGAATCCTGTTTTTTTTTATGGTAATACAAGGTTTTTGAATGGCTTTGAACGACTTGGACTGGAATTATTGGTGGTACCCACAGTGCAGGAAGACTGCCTTTATTGAACCGTTCTGCTTTGTAAACATATATAAGTACCAGTAAGCAAGTCTGAGTGCGCTTGCGCAGGTGTAAGCAGTGCCCAGCATAGGAAATGTATATAATTATGTAGATATATGTGCATGTGTATGTACAGATATATAAAATATATATATATATCTATGAAGAATGAACATCGTAACAATAAAGCATACAAAAAGAATGAGAAGGGAGTCAACAGCAACTCCGGTATTATTTAGTGCTGTCAGTGTATGTCATACCAAGCTGGGCAGGGGTGAGCAGAGCACTGCTACTCACACCACAGGCAGGATACTTCCAGTGGGAGTAACATTGCCGATCTGCTAAGTCTACTTTAAAAACAATCACAGGGTAGTCCCTGGTGGGACTACTCAAAAATTGCTAGGATGGTTGGACCTCCGACCATTACACAAGCAAGGGCAGGTATGTTCAAGGAATAAATGGTGGGAGAGCCTGAAAATACATGGGTTGGGACAACATACGTGTAGGGCCCCTAACGCTGGGGAGAGGGCAATGTGTGGAGGAGTGTCATGGCTGTGATAGCAACTGGAAGATGGATGGCTTGCATGTATGTTGAACTCAGGTGGGGTGGAGGAACTATCGGTATGAAATTATGGATCCAGGCTTGTCAGGGTTGGATGTCCTGGGTGTAATTGGCCTACCTTGTGGAGGTCAGCGAGTTTGTTATAAGTATATATGTATGCACACATGCATACATCTATATGTAGAAGTACATTCCCTGTAACACATTCATTCCTTTCGCAGAAATAAATAACATGAAAGTGCCCCTACAAACCTCGACAGTAGATAGAATAATAGTATGTGCATAAGAGGGAAGGGACGAAACTGCTAAAACGCAAGTGTGTACAATGTGTGAAGTCAGTGCTGTTCTCAAAAAATCAAATGTGAGGACTTTCTCACACATGGAATCATTCATGTGATCTGCCTGCTACAGCAACGCCAATCACTAAACCGGTCCTAATTGTAAAATAATTTCACCAAACTCGTACATTATTAGCTTTCATGTGTAACGTGTGCGTTACCACATAGTCATACCTATTAATATAGCGCCACGCCCGCTACGAGTCCCACTGCAGCAAAGTGTAATCTACATGACAAAGAATGGAATAACCAGATGTAGATGTATATATGTAGAGGTATGTGTATGTATATCTACCCATAGCTACATGGAGATATACCTCTCCCTCTCCGTAGTACAAATGTATACATACAGAGACAGAATACATATACATACCCACATATAGATATATACATGTGCAGACACCCATACACCCATATGTCATTAGATATATATATATATATAGACAGCAATATATACATATATGCATACATATACAGATATATCTGTATATAGTAATGTATGTATATATATATATATATATATATATATATATATATATATATATATATATATATATATGTGTGTGTGTGTGTGTGTGTGTGTGTGTGTGTGTGTGTGTGTAAATATAATGTATATAGCTATGATATGATACAGAGTTATGAATTACGTATGTTCACAGGCTGTGCATATGGCGGTAAAGGGTCCAATCAACAAATGTGTGACATATAGCATCAACCCCCCCCCCACTAGACCGATGAAACATATAGACACACAATAAAAGTAAACACACCACTGCTTCCCAGACCACAGGCAGGATACTACCAGTGGGAGAGACCTGACAGGTCTAATCTTGAAACAAAGACATCAATGTCCCTTGTGGGACACCCCAAAAATTACTGACCATTGGAGTCAGTTCCTGTCATGAGTCATCAAACCAGGCTGTAGACATACACAGACTAGTAGGTTGTGCAAGCCTGATAACCCATGGGTCGACACAACGTACGACATTGGTCCTGACACATGGAGAGTGGGCAGTGTGTAGTGGTGTGGTTAGACTATACCTGCACCCACAGTAAGGATGAGTGCTGTAGAGGAGGGGCAGGTGGGGGAACTATGGGTATGTAATTATGGGCCTAGGCATGCAGGTGTTGGCTGGCGCAGTTGTATTAGGACCGTCTTGGTGATGTAAGTAATATTCTAAAATGGGCAGAGCTTCCGTCCGTACCTCTCAACCCCTAAGAGCAAATCCACTGGACAGGACATAAACCATTGGGGGAACAAATAGGGACCATACCTCTCAACTGTCTGGGATTTTCAGGGATGTCCCTGATTTTGACTCAAATTTTAACTCTGTCCCTCTTTATCCCTCCTAAAACTACTGACATTTGGAAGAAAGGTGGTGAATTACACTTAATGAACAATGACAATAATTAAGTGTTATAAACTCCTTTTACTTCAGAAAATGTGTATTAATTCACATGCTCTGATTCTGTCAGTGTTTCAAGTTAATAGCACTAATATTTTAAAAGTGTTCCTGACTGTCCCTGACTGTTTCTTGACTTGTCCCTGATTCAGTTGAAATTTGTCCTCACTTGTTTGAGAGGTCTGATAGGGATGGAAAGCACATATTCCACTTACAACCTTAGAAAGCTGATAGAATAATAGGTATGCATTAGCATGACTCGGCTGAAGGATGTGAGGTCCTAAACCCGATTACTTGTCTGTATTTAATGTTGTCAGTTCCCAGGTATTTGCCAGACAGGTGCAAATTCTAAGAGGAACACACCAATAGTATGAAGCAAACTCTGGCCAGGCCGCGGATTCCATACAGTCGACCGGCATGCTTATGCCTAATGGGCAGCCATTTCTGATATGGGTCCCACCGCAGCACAGTCCAGTTTAAATGGCTAAGTACGGTATGACCATATGTGTCGTTGCATAACCCACCACACAACACCTATGAACACATGGTCACAACACCCCACTGTTGGCATGTAAGCCGATGTAACAGGCATCAGAAGGTATTATTGTAGTCCTCACCCCCACCCATGGGTTTGAGTGTCAGATGCAAACACCAAATGCAGTGCATTTGCAAGTGCAGGAGCAAGGGGGTGTAAGTTTGTCTGGGTGCCGGTATGTGAGTATCACACTGGTGAACCAATGTAGAGGCTAACTGAGTGTAAGAAACTGTATCTGGAAGTTTGCATTGCTTAGCTCCGTGGAAAATCGTGTACACCCACTCACAACTGCTTTAAAGTGCCTTGATCACTCTGTACCCAACAGCTCGTGTTCTGGCCAGCAACAAAATAACCAGCCTCTACAAGGCTAGAATTCTGGACCCTGTACATCCCAGTCATAGTAGTAAACCACTACGCCATGATAGTAATACATATAAAGGAGGTATCAGCAAACTAATCCGCACAACAGGGAAATCAAATCAAATATGTGAACTGAATCTATGTACAGTGTAATGTGCTATAAACTGCCACAGACCATAAATATGTGAATTGGAGTACTGTAGTAAACATAGAGTTGAGGTGTCACTGTAGTAACAATATAAAGTCCCCAGGACCCCATACAGTGTATGTACACATGAATGATTGATACCAGATGCATATATAACCTGTAATGAGTAAGACGTCATTGACAAAAGGCAAATATAATGCTAGATAACCAATAAGCAATGCTAACCGCAGCACAGCCCAACTAAGTAATTGTAAGCAATGTGTAGGGAAGCCAATACAATATGCCCACAGGTATACCTATTTAAGCAGTGCCAACCTGAAGTAAGCAGGTGTGCCCATAGCTTAGCCTTTTCAAAACCAGCCAATTACGGAAAAGTGTGGGAATTCAGCCCTAATTAAACCAAAGAGGTGGGAATATGGTTCATAACTGGTTTTAGCATCCCCCTGTAGGCAGAATGGCTAGAGTGCGAGAAGGCACTCGCTTTAGAGCGCAGTGCTGGGGCATCCAGCAGTCCAAATTCATGGTATGGCTCCTGGTAAAGCACCATGACAGGAAACTACTGCAGGGCCAGTACCAGGGCACGCAGTACAAAATGTAGGCCAGGGACAGTCTCGCCCTTGACCTCATTAGTGCCACAGGTATCCCCCAGACTGGTGAGCAGGTCAGGCACCACCATGCAGACCTGAAGCGGTGGAGGGGGGATGTCCTGGAACAGTGGATCGAGGAAGCAAGGCAGATGCAGAATGCCCCAGAACTGAGTAAGTACTCCTTCCACTACGTAGTTAATAATTGCCTAGCTTGTGTATACTATGGATAAGTATGGCTAAATATCACTGTACTTCTCTGACAGCTGCAGATGAGCGTGCTGCGAACCAGCAAGCATATGATGCTAGGCTGCAAAGGATGCATTGCAAAGCAGGTTAGTAAATAGCCTGCGTGTACTGTCATAACAAGTAAATGTTAGAGCCTCAGAAAGTGTTGTACCAGTATACAGAATTGCGTAATATGCTGTGAATAAAAGTGTAATCCCTGCATTGCTTCCGTTTACTCAGCAGTCATATGTTGTTGTACTGTTGCAGTTATTAAATAGTACTGTTGTAGTAAGCAGTGTTACCCACACTGTGGTATGCAGATAAAATGTGTATGAAGTGATGTATAACAATGCTGGAAGTGCAAACAGATCAGTCATATTAGACAAAATACATTGCAAAGCCTCACAACAATTGCCTGATAGCATAGTGTACAGTGATCTAAACTGTAATGCTTTTGTCACACACAGCAGGGCTTTGGATCCCAGGACTGCTAATAAGTTGTATGCATAATCATTCCACACAACTGCACATAGTTTGTTAGAATGTTCAGAGAGAAAGCTGTATGCAAATTTACACTTAACAACTGTACAGATTTTACTAGAATGCTCACATAGAGAGTGGTATGCATATTCATACCCCTCAACTATTCCAATCTGTCTAGTATGTCCTGATAAATGCCCACATCATCTGCCTTTTGCCCTGTTCCCCTGACAAATTAGTGTGATGATCCAAGAAATGTAGGCAGCTGTTAATGACATATAATTGATAGACTTGTACATAGTCAGAGAATGTACATGCAAGCATACGTGTCATCCCAGCATCTCACCCAAAGTGTATGAGAGCAGTCTCAAAACATGTTGCATTAACACCTGCATCTTGTCAAGCCTGTATGTAAGACACAGATCCTGTACATACTAATCTACAAACATACCATTGTACAATATAACACCATTGGGTAGTGTAATAATACATGTAAGGGACAGACCACTGCAGTGACTACGAATGTTGTGAAAAATAAAAAGGATTTATTAGTTTTTAATTTAACTCTCTCTCTCACCCTACCATATGTGCAAAAATAACCGATTTACACAACTCATTTGGAATGTCTACACTCCCAACCTTTGTTGGGACATATGTCCTATTGTTTTATAAATATTCACATCTGTTGCTATGCATGTGCCATGTTAAAATACTCCCATATTGGTGGCCTGTTGCCATCAATAAAACCTGCATGTTGTTGTAATGGCCACTGTTTAGCCATATATGCATGTGTTCTGCCTGCTCTGCATCTATTTATATCTGGTGCCCTGGGTAATGGGAATACCTATGCATGCTGTTATAACTAATCGTGAATGCTGTTGACTATTACTAACCCATATCTGCCTTAAACATGCGACAACATAGCTCGTATGGGAAGGCTGGTCCCAGTGGATCCACCTGTCCCACCTCAGCTGGCAATGGCACCGGGCACCAGCACATCTGGGGCCCAGCCTGGGACCTCCTCATCCATTGGCCCTGCACCACCTTCAGGTGGATCTGCAGCCGGGGATGAGGCTCGCTCCCCCTGGGAGCGAGAGCAAACAGGAACCCATGGTATGGTCCGGGCCGTGGTGCGTAGGGAGCTCAACAGGGAGATTCAAGACCGCCTACGCCAGCTTGAGGGCTGAGTGGTGCAACTAGATGATGAGCCTGCCCATTCTACACAGCCCCCAGCACAGCCACCTTCTGGGATGTAAAGGTGCAGTGGTGACTGCCCATGGGTGGGGACCTCAGTCCCACTGTATCCGTTTGTGTACTCATGGGCTTGCGACTTCCAAACACCCCTCCCCATCCAAGGTACCCCCCCACATGTGTCATATACCACCCCTGTATGTGTCTTGTTTGTCTTGTCTGTCATCCTACCCAACCTATCCTCCCTGATCATACCTACTCTCCTTCCCCAACATCCCACTCTCACCTAAAAATAAAAGAAAAAAAAGGCAATCTGTACCCGCAAAAAAAGTACACCCCATACATAGCTGTCCATTTTGCACACGTGTCCACTGGGCACATGTAAATTTTTCTAATTGGCATCACAACATACTTTTGTTGTCTTCACCCCACTCTCAGGATTGTGAGTGTCCAAATGTACCACCAAATTTATTGCATATGCACAGCCATTGTTTTAAAAGAAATGGACAGCTATGGACCTTCCCTACACCCTTCCCACACATCCTTAACTACCTTGCCCACTGTCTTTCCCTCTGTGCCCCTTTTTCACCACTTTCTTATCACCCCTTTTTTCTTTTCTTTTAAAGAAATTAGCATGGGGGTAAGCGGGAGTAAGCACTTTTAAGCAGCAGTGAGTGGGTTTCAGCCTGTTTGTGTGGGGGTAAGCACTGCTTACACAGGTTAAGCAATCAAGAAGGTAACTCGATGTAAGGAACTGTAACCAAAAGTAACCACTGCTTACCGTCATGCAAACCCATGCACACCCGCTCACAACTGCTTAAAAGTGCCTTAATCACTCTGTAGCCAATGGTCCTTGTTCTGCCCAGCAAGAAAATGAACAGCCTCTGCAAGGCTCAAAACCAGGACCCTGCACACCACAGCCGTTGCGATTTACCACTAACCCATGGCAGATATGCAGACGTCTGATATTATCACAAACATATCATCCATCACAGTCATTCAACAGTATAGGAAATGTATTTCATTATATAGATGTATGTGTGTGTGTTTATGTCCAGATATATCTACATACATACATATATATATATATATATATATATATATATATTTATATACATATATATATATCTATATATATATATATATATATATATATATATATATCAAAAACAAACCATGTGACAACAAAGCATTAAAAAAGAATGAAAAGGAAAACACCAGCAACTCCTGTATTATGTAGTGGTGTTGTCCTATGTAATATCAAGACTTCCTCACAGATATGTGTCATTAATACACGCAAACATTTGTACATTGCCCAAATACATTACTTTGAGCATTTTATTTACATTAACAAAACAGTTCCTGTCCAATCATAATGTGAGAACAGTACTCTTGCAAGGTGCTATGTGCAACATCATCATCATTAAAAAAGTTAAATGTGGTAACCATAGAGGGACCGGTAGTGTCGTGTGTACACTGGGGTCATCTACATCACGTGTACCTGGAACCTTTAGGAGTCATGTGCATACCAGGATCGTGTGCCTGAGAGAGGGGTGAGGACAACAGTATTATGTTGTGATGCAAACTAAAAAGGTTACATGTGTCCAGTGGACATGTGTGTGAAATGGACACCTATGTCTGGGGCAAAAGTCATTCTGTGAACAGATTGGCCTTTTGTTTCTCTTTTTGTAAGGTGAGAGTTGGATATTGGGGAAAGAGAGTAGGTATGCTCGTGGAGGATAGATTGGGTAGGATGACAGACAAGACAGACAAGACAGCATACAGGGGCAGTATATGACACATGTGGGGGGGGAACCTTGGATGGGGAGGGGTGTTTGGCAGTCACTAGGCCATGAACCCCCAAATGGAAACAGTGGGACGGAGGTCCCCACCCATGGGCAGCCACCACTGCACCTTCACAGCCCCAAAGGTGGTTGTGCTGGGGGCTGTCTAGGAGGGGCAGGCTCACCCTCTAATTGTGCTACTCTGCCCTCGAGCTGGCATAGCTGGCCTTAAAATGCCTTATTGAGCTTCCTATGCACCACGGCCTGGACTGTATGATGGCTGACAAGTTCCTGTCTGGACCTGCTCCCAGGGGGGGAAAGCCCCATCCTCAGTGGCGGTTCCACCCAAAAGTGGTGCAGAGCCAACAGATGTGGAGGTCCAAGGCTGGGCCCCAGATGTGCTGGTGCCCAGTGCCATGGCCAGCTGAAGTGGGACAGGTGGTTCTGCCGGGACCTGCAATCCCATACAGCCTATGGTGTTGCAGTTTTAACACAGATAAGGCTTAGTAATACTCAACAGCATTCAGGATTACTTATAACAGCATGCATAGATATTACCATTAACCCAAGACAACAGATGTCATACATTTGCAGAGGGAGCACAACACATGCATATCTACTGCATGACATCTGTCCAAAGCATAGATGACTTGTGACTGCAGCTATGAACAGTGGTCCATTAGTGGCATGTCACTGTGATAACCTCAGACAGTGACTGTCATACCACTGTTTCATGTGACCTATGTCCAATCACGGATGCGATGGTAGTAACTCTCATCACTGTCACCATGTACTGACAGCAATCCTCACACTATGCTTCTGCAGTTCACAGATTTGTGTTCTGTGAGTAACACAAGAAACAAATGGTTCCACACACTGACCAGTCCACAAATGACCCTACAGATGGGGGTTTCCTCACAAACAGAGCACTGTGTTGTCAATTATTGAAACATGCAGACTAGCCATTACCACACACAACCTGTTAAACTGGCAGTCGTCTTAATGAAGCATAGCTACACTTACATGCTGTAGTCATGTCTGGCACTTCACCTTCCTCTCTTTAGGCTATTTTCCACAGTGTATGTTGTTTGAGGAATATCCAGATTTCATCTGTGATGCTGTTTACCAAACACCAGATCCAGGTTCCATTCACAGCGACTGTCATGGGCAAACACCAACATGATGTTCCTAGATATTGTACTGTGTTTCCATGCAATTGGCTATGGGAATGTCACCACAGCTGTTCCACATGCAATCAGCTAGAGTAGGACTGCAAAAGGTGCAGAGGCCATCACCTGATCATGACCATTACTTACAAAACACAAGCTGCTGCTGAGCAGGTGAACATCCCCACATCCACCAGAGAGTGTGTGGGAGGGACAGACAGAGGCAAAGTACATCAGAGAAGGGCTGGGAGACTAAAACCTAAGCATCTTCTGTCACACACCTACCAGTACAGGGGTTCAAGCCCCTGACTGACTAGCCATTAATATTACAAGTGCATGCAGTTACTCCATGTGCCACATAGCTGACATGTTGGTGTGCTGTAAGAACATATATGTGTACTGGTGAGCGACATCTGCAACAGAGATATAGTCGACATACATTAGGTGTAGCACACATGGCTGTCCACATGAACAGATGTCATTGTCAACACAACCACACTCTCTAAGGGACTTAGACACATTGGCACACTTTGGCAGGCTCACAAATACACTTCCTAACTACTAAGTTTGCTACACTGCAGTAATGCACAGGCATTACATGCACCACAGGGGATATCCTGAGGTTCTATGGGCTAGGGCATGTGAACATGTCTGACATCAGTCAGTATGCCAATGGAAGTTATACTGGGTGTGACTATGGTTGGTAACATCATACCCCACACGCAGACACAAGGTGCCAGTACATGTGTGCATTGCTTCATAGGTGTGTAGTGGTTGGATGTGCACGATGGCTGTACAAGGTTGGATGAGGGGTAATCCTTGGCATCAGGCCACCTGACAATGGTCTGCAGTGTGGCTCAGGGGTGTAGTGTCTGCAATGTCTCACACAGATGGGTATTGTATGACCTGTCCTGTCATCCTGGTTAACATTGTGCATGGTCATTGCTTTGCAATGCATGCCATGTCTGTGTTTGATAGTCCTTGACATGGACAATTCCTGGGAAGTGCACGTCCCACAATAATGTACAGTGACATGTTTAAGTGTACCTGGTTTGCCTGGCACATGCTGTGTACACTGACTGTTATAATCAGATGTGCCAATACTGGCCTGATGTGGCAGGACCTGCTAATACACAGCAGGTTGTCCCTGCACCTGCAATGATAG